>NW_017535341.1:94216-97472 GCF_001853355.1 Bactrocera latifrons
AACAAAACTATAATACTCTCTTTAGCAACTTTGTTGCAAGAGTATAAAAATATATAGCATATTAACTCAAGCTTAGTTTTTCATACGTTTATACGCTTTTGTATTCCACCATAATCATATATATGTATATGTCTAGTAGCAAAATTCTCTTTAAATCTGTGTCAGCTTAAGTGAAGGAACAAAAAACCGCGCTCAGCGTTAGGCTGCTTGCCTAGATTATACTCTACTTAGCTAACACACCACGCAGTAGCCTAAGCACCTGCTAAACGCCTTCAAGCGAGTGTTCATGCAAATTAAGGTTACGCCGAAGCTATAATACCCTACTCAGGTGTACTTCTTGATGCATAATTCGATTAAAAAGATATTTTGCTGGATTTTGAGCGCTCAGTTTGTATGACAGCTATATGCTGCAGTGTCCTATATGAACAATATTACCGGAGATTGTAGCGCTGCCTTGAACAAAAAGCTGTTTCAAATTTAATGATGTAGATCTGTTCTGAAATATTATAAAATAAAAAAAGTTTTCCTAACAAGTATTTAATTTTGATCGGTCTGTTTCTTTGGCCATATGATAGTCCGATCTGAACAATTTGTTTAGTAATTGCAGAAATTTTTAAATAATAGCTCATGCCAAATTTCGCGAAGATATCTTGCCAAACAACAGAGTTTTCCATATAAGAACTTCATTTTGGTCAGCCAGTTTGGCCCGATATATGCGATCCCTACAAATGAGCAGCTCATTGAATCTAAGAAGTTTCTTTCTGGGTATAACAAACTTTCTTACAAACTTAATTTAACCTGTTCAGAGTATCAAAACTATTGACTTAACTCAATTCGTGCTAGCAAATCTTTACATTTTTGTTAATACGCAAATTGTGGCAGCCGCAAGGACAACAGAATGCATAAGGGTGAGGAATAGAGAAAACACCCACATACCCAAATATAAATTTGCTAAATAAATATGTGCGTGAAGTTTTACGTTCCACATTTGGTGTGAATGAGCCAGTTGGGTTTTCGTTGGTCTGCATGCTAGCATAAAGAAGTGTGTGTGGTTGTATATGTATGCGAATAGGCTTGTATCGATGCGAATATGCGCGTGTGCATGATTAATTGCAACACACACTAATCTATTTATCAGTTATCAGCAGGATTTACAAGGCCTTTTTTGACGTGCGGATATTTTTAGTGTACATGGGTGAAGTTATATGTATACATATATGCATATGTGCATACATATAATATATGTATATATTCCTTTTCTGTCATAAAAATATATATATGTACATTAGGGTGGCCCAAATAAACTAACTTCAAAAATTCACCCTGGGCACCCCTCCATGTTTTTAGAATGGGGTTCAATATACCTCAGTAATTTTTTCAGATTTTTTGATGGATGGGAAAAGGGTGATCAAAGAACCCAAAGTTTCACGATTGATAACAAAAAGTCGAAAAAAACCATATTTTAATAATTTTTTTTGTTCTTTGTTGCAGGTGTTTCAAATATCTAAAACAGATGCCGAAAAATATCATCAATAAGATCTAGATTGACAAAAATTAATATTATTACGAAATAATTCTCATAATAGTACCCAAAGTGATACCTGTTTTAAACATTTCATCAATAACTTATGAAAAACCATGGCGTCCAATTCTCCTGCAACAAGGCAGTGTGACCGTGTTTTCCTTTTGGGTATTACAGATGTGGAATCTCTATTAAGGCTAAATCAACTACCTACTAATCGGCAAGTGCTTTTGCGTTTTCACTGGCACTTGCATAAATTTAATTTAGTGTGTAGTGCAAGTTGAGGAGGTAACTCAGTTATGGGAAAGAGCTTTCACACCAACAAGATTAATTAAACACTGCGTTGATAAGATTGAGAAACTCCATTCAAAGTAGTTGTTGCWAAAAAAAAAAAAATAAATCTCGTAATTCAAAACATCAAAACACTCGTGAAGATGAATTTACTTCTGACCTTGACTCTTTATATGATATAGCTGCTTCAAATTTGATAAAGATTGAAGAAGACCGTAAATTTCTAGCAGAAATTTCGCTCATTGCCATTATCACGCAGCACTATTCAACTCCAAAGAAAACAAGGGCGAAAATCTATATTTGAGGAAATAAAGCAATCTGTTTCTTTTGATGATTCAGTTATAGTTCATTGGGATGGTAAGATTCTTCCCGATATTTTGAGCAATGAAAAAGTAGATCGTTTGCCAGTATTATTTTCTGCAGACGGTAATTAAAATTGCTTGGAGTACCAAAATTTTTAAGTGGCACTGGCCATAACTCGGCTATGACGTACTAACAGAATGGCATTTGGAGAAAAATATAGTCGCCATGTGTTTTGACACTACAGCCGTCAATACAGGGTTGAAAAATGGAGCTTGTGTTTTGCTGGAACATAAACCTGGCAGAGATCTATTATGGCATCATATGTTAGAGATTATTCTCAGTAAGGTATTTACTCCTTGTTTTGGACCATCCAGCATGGCCATCAATTCACTTAAATAACTTTAAACCATTGGAAAAAGCTACTGGCAATGACAATTTAAATCTTAATAAAGTTAGATATCTTAATGACGGAAACCCAATCCAGAGACGATTACACGGAGTTAATAGAGCTATCACTACTAGGCCTGGGTCATTCTCTAGATAACGTTCATTGGAGAGCTCCGGGTGCCTTACACCGTGCTCGCTGGATGGCAAAACTCTTATACGCCATCAAAACCTTCTTGTTTCGTGAGGAAGATGCTTTGTGAAATTTGGAATGCTTGAATATGTGAAATATTGGTTTGAGGCTCCTATGGCTGCAAATGCTCCTTGGTCAGATCTTTCTCTATGGAAAGACATGACCACTTATGAAGCTATTGATCCACAAATAAGTGAAGTGGTTAAAAATGCTACAAAATCCCATCTTTGGTATCTCTCGGATGAATTAGTTGGGTTGAGTTTGTTCTCAGATAAAGTAACAACTAACGCAAAGGCTGAAATTGTCAAAAAGCTAAGGTGTGAACCCACTGACCGAAAAGTAAGAGGTGATTCGTCACTTTTAAGTGACCAAACCGAATTTGTCGATTTTTCCAATCAAAGATCTTTGCAGGTGTTTGAAAAGCTAAAGATATATTCAACATTTTTAAACACAGATCCAAATGAAAGGAACATCAATCAGCATTACATTGGAGGGAAACAAATCGTAAGAAACCTGAAAGTTGTTAATGATATTGCTGAGCGTGGAGTCAAACTGTTTGAAGA
>NW_017535341.1:98402-110696 GCF_001853355.1 Bactrocera latifrons
GACAAAAACGACAAAGAGAGCAGTTGTTAAAAGCTTGGGGTCGGCAACTTCAAAGAAATAAGCCATGTTTTTTTATCCCTCTTTATTATTATATAAGATTGCGTTATTTATTAACATTATTCTATAAAATAAATGAATTTATTACTTCCTACGTAGTTGTACTTATTAAAAAAAATTACCAAAATTGCAGATTTTTCCTTTTTTTCCTTAATGTTATATGTCATTGAGCACCCTCTTCCCTCGTGGAATATTAATTGAAACTTTCCCAGAACATTTGTTTTGGCGATAGCAAAAAATTTGGGGGGTGCCCCGATCTGGAAACCCAATTAGCTTTTCGACTATATAATATGGGCCACCCTAATATACATATATCCATCATATATTATCATATGAGTGTCTATGCTTGTAACTCGTACAACCGCACAAAAATTGCAACAAATTTAATGGGGTGTTAATCCGGCCAGCCGTTAAATGCATCCGTCGGCTTAAGTGCGTATGTATATATAGTACATAGGAATGTATATGTATATATGAGTGTGAACGAGAACAGTTTGATAGGTCAGTGGCACTACAAAATCGAAAAATCAGAGAGAAAACTAGGTCGCGAAATAGGTTTAATTGAGATATATTGCTAAATAAAATAGTAAAATTGAGTTAGATCAATACTACAGGTTCGATACTAGAAGTGAATATTATTCTCTTACACGAGTGTAGACCAATCGTCACAAGAAAGACTTTAGTCTCGAAGGCCTTGATCTATAGCCATTTATTCAACAGCCTTTAAGAAGAACTTTAGACTGTTGGAGACTATTACAATATCGAACTTTCTGGAAGCTGAACAAGATGCTCACAGTAAGCTCTTTGGAATCATTAGGCTTACGTTAAGGACCACGTTGAGAAAAAAAAAACACATTGCTAAGGAAATGAATGATACTAAGAAAAATAGAGGATGTATCCGAAATACTTGGAGACTCTAAAACTAACTAATAAATGATGTAACAAAGATCACGAAATTCGTCAGAACTAGATAGAGATTCTAAAACTAAATACAACATTGAACAGCCCCAAAGAGTAGTAATAAATACAAAATGATGTGTATAATACATGAGTGATGGAGAAATAATGCTTTAAAGAGCAGTCGGGTGTGCGAATCCAAGAAAAAGTTATATAATATTTTAGTGTATTGTATACTACCACTTTAGCCGAGATCCATCCGAACTACTAGGAAACTCTAAAACTAATCACAACGTTGAAAAATCGGAGCCATAAAGAAAGAACCACAACTACGATACATAATATATTAGATTTTACATGTGTAACAAGTGAAGAATATTCGAACCGAAAGCGTCAGAATTGGACCAAAAATACCCAAACTTATTTTATGGCCAGTCCATCGAAGATTTCCACGTTTAAATTTCACGTATAGAGATTGTCAAAAGCTCCAAGAATTTCACTTCCTGAGGATATTGTTCTATTCAGTCAACTTAACCCATCAAACCACCCTCCTATTTACATATACAAATTTTTTGTGCACATTTGCGGGTGATTGAGTTCGGATTTGTCAAAGGTTTGGGTTTTTATCCACTCGTTTTCGTTTTTGTTAATTTTTTTCTGCTTTGTGTGCAAAACAGCAACTATATAATAGACGGACTGCCCATTAATGCGTTAATCGTGTATGTGGGCGATATTTGGAAGAAAAAGAATGTTAAAGCAAAAGCTACAATTAAAGTTAGCAAAACTTGTGATGAAAAAATGCTGGAGTAGCATGAATGGCTGCCACATTAACATAAACGAGTTCTTGGCATTTGCAGAAACACTCATTTCGATTGCTGCACAAGACACTGGTTCAACATGCTTTTGCTTTTCGAAACTGTTTTGTTTTGGAAAAGGAATGTTAAAAAATTAAAATCTTTGAAAGTTTGTAACCAGATATGTTATTTATTCAGTATTATTTTTATATAATAAATCCATCGAAAATAATAATTTTTTTAAATTCAATAATCGTATATGGTTAAAACTTCAGACCCATTCAGAACTACAATTGAAAAGTCCGATGAATATTATCTTGAATTCTTGGACCACATACTTTAAACATCTTCGATTTTATAGAGATTTTGTAAGTCGTAGTAAGAATGGAAAGACCTCGGGAAAGATAAAATCTTGCCACGGAAGCACAGTGTTCTACAGATTTGGCCTTGAAAATCCTTCGCAAGAACAGACCGAAGGTTCCAAGCGTTACCGGATAGATTAATTGCTAAGATCAAAGTTTTGTACCAGTTCTCCACAAAACCTGGAAGGATATCGATGATGATAAAAACTTAGAAACTTTGCAAATCCAAAACTTTTTTGAGATCTTTACACTCGTGGCCACGCAAACGATAACTATTCACGTACTTTTTAAGAATAAATTGGGTTTTTGTGTTTCAGAGAAAAAACGTATCTCATTCACCCAGCCATTTCTTCGACAGATGTCATCAAAAAATTCCGAAAAATTTTGTTTATACACTCACGATATACATACCTCATGGTATGTGAAAAAGTTCTATTGAAGAGTTCTATGAAAAAATTTCAAAAAAACAAACCAGATTACCCTACTGACCTTAAGACAGCGAATATCAGTTTCAGCTATATCTTCCGGTTCACCGAAGTTAAGACTGCCGACGTCTTTCAGCAACCAGAAAAGGCAAGGCAGTTTTCACTGTTTTCACAAAGCTCTTGGAAAAACGAAGTCAATAAATAACTCCTGCTCGGAGTGGTTCTAGATAAGTTCCATGATTATTTAGAATCATCTTGAACACTATGCCGGTTTGAAAGCCAACAGCGCTACCATCGCCATTGAGGATGAAGACTCTCAGCTATCGGTAAAGAAGGAAGCAAGTAGAACTCTGAGCAAAGCCAATTCGTACTGTCGCATATACGTACTGTCGCATATACGTAACCGGAATGGACTATCCCGACAAAACTTTCAATCCCTTTGCAATTAATCTTATTTACAGAGTGTATCATTCTGATCTCGTTCAATTCGCCTAGCTCGCTTCGAGAAAAAATAGCTCATCCTGTACGAATTATGAATATAGAAGGTTTCATATGGACAACCACTCCACATTTAGGATGGTGATTGCTGCGTCAGGTTAAAGCAGTGTTAGGTTTTCGAATACGATCTTCTTGAGTGTAAGTAGTCGCAACAAATATGAATGGGTATTCGGTAAAATTTTACAAATTATTCCCATTGTCCGACTTTAAAAAATACCTCCATTCAAGAAGAAATCTGCAAACTCGGTATCAGTATGTTTATACCCTGAACAGTATATTGCCATCAAGTTTGTAACACAAAAAGAACTTCGGAGGCCGCAACCGTAAAAAATAATATAATTTCGAGCAGTCCCGAAAATAACACGCGATCCCGAAATTTTGGGATTATCGAAAATCTGATATTATTAATTATTTGATTTTAAAAGTGTTTAATTCAACATTCACTACAATAAAAAACTTTTCCGGATTAAGCTTTATGCCAACTTCAAGCAAATATAGTGCACAAGTTATTAACGCGATTTATTCGAGCTTTAAACTTATTCCCTTAGAAATATGTGTAGTCGTATTTGCAATTCAATTAAATACTTTGCCAGCTCAAAGAAATTTCCACATTGTTAACAAATTGCTTAGTCAAGTGTGAAATTTGCGCACACACTCGCAAGGATACCGACAAATTTGTATCTGCAACGAAGTATCCTGTTGAAACTAAACTTGAACAATTATTTATAAAATGCAAATAAATCACTGCATATAGGTAGTACGTATGAAGGGTATGTGTGCATACTAGTGTTTTAACTATAAATACAAATTTAGTTATATTCATAGATATTTGAAGTTATTGCTAAATATTGCTGATAAATACTCATACACATACATATAAACATACAGTTGTGTTTAAATTCAAACAAACTTGCACCCTTTGGCCGTTTAAGATTTACATCACTTCAATTGCATACAGATTACATACATACAGATCGACCGCTCAATTATACCGCTATTTCCAAACAAATACATGAATAACTGTATTTAGGTAGACATATGTATGTACTGGCCATAGATGTGAATAGATCGTATTTGCTTATAATTACTTTGCGCATTAAGGCGCATAATTGGGTTGCAATCAATATCTTTCTGATCAAAATTATGTCTTTGTCGAAGTCACGGAGAGCCAGAGAGCCGCAGATATTTATTAAACGTAGAAATGAGCAATGAATGCTGGTCGATGTAAGTGATTTCAAAACTGGCATTAATTTTAATTTTGTATGCATGCAATAAAAACTAATAGTATGGATTGGTATTAGGGTGAGCCGAAAACCCAATATAAATGAGCCTTTATACACAGCAAAACATATCCCTGATAAGAATATTGTGATATGTTCACTCTTGAAAGATTCTAACTCTAGTAATTTTTTAATTGAAAAAACATCCCTGATAGAATAATTATCCTGAGGAAATTTTTAAAGAAACTGAATGCTCTACAAGAATCCGTGATGTAAACAATTTAATTAAACGATTCAATATGTATATATATGTACGGCAGAGCTATTCAAACACGGCGTGGAATATCTGATAAGGATCATGCATCAGCTTCTTTGTAGAATATGGTTGGACGAAAGTATACGCAACGATTGGAAATTAAGTGTGATCTACCCAATTCACAAATTTTCGCCAACTACCATGAGATAAGCCTTCTCAACATCACATACAAGCTTCTATCGAGCGTATTTTGTGAAAGATTAAAGCCCACCGTCAACAAACTGATTGGACCTTATTAGCGTGGCATTGATAACATTGATATCACCGGCCTCAAAACCCGCGCCTTTAGCTCTGCTTTTTCCAGAATGGAGCAAAACAAATGGGTCTGGCAGTGAACGAGGGCAAGACGAAATATCTCCTGTCAACAAACAAACAGTAGTCGCACTCGCGACTTGGCACTCACGTCACTGTTGACAGTCATAGCTTTGAAGTTGTAGATAATTTCGTCTATCTTGGAACCAGCTTCAACAACAACAACAAAATCTTCTCTCGATGAACAGAAACAAAACTCTATAAGTCACTCATTCTTCCCGTCGTGCTATGGTGCAGAGGCATGAACGATGACAACATCTTAATTTTACATTTCAATAATATAAATATGTGTGTGAATTTTTTAATTAAAAAAATTACCCTGAATATATATTTATACTATACTATACTATAATATACTATACTATACTATACTATATATAGTGTTTGTATGAAAAAAAAAACAATATCTAACTTATAGGCTTCAACGAAACATAAAAAAATATTCCTATCCATATTTGATACTGCCGTATGGATTATTTTCAGGTTTCAGGTTTCGAATATACGAATTAATGAATTGAAATAAAAATACACTAAGGTAGTTTTGTTGGAATTTTTATGCCCTACAAGAAATTTTTTTTTTTATTAGCCCACCTCCAAATTTAAAAGTAGGTTAATGTTAACCATGCATACGATATTTGGTCTTTTTAGTTTATCTTAATATATACTAATTACATATCTCATTATTGTTGAATAATGTAGGCAGTAACTACATATAGCCCACAAATGGCTTTCTTGTTGAGTTTCTTATCAAAGACCCATTCTTTGTCTTGCCTACTTTTCGGTTGATCTCCTGTTGAGTGATGATTTAAATTTATATTATTAAATAATTGTCTCAAATTAAAAGCTTTTAGTATCTGAATTTACCAGCAATATGGCGATAAAGTCATTAATATTATATTATGCAAATTCGTGGCGTATGTAAAGAATTCAATCAGAAAACGCAAATAAAATTTATTTCTGAGTTGAAGTAATTATGGTAGTTGAGATCTGCTTTCAAGCGTACACCATAAATAACAAAGCGTTGGCTAACAATTCTATAACTATTACTAGATGCCTTGTTTGTCATGCAACTTGCAGTGGTAGCAACAGCATATGGCAAACAGAATTGTATAATGAATATCTTATTACGGTAAATTGCTTTTGGAAGACGGACGACATTGCGGCAAATATTGAACTTAGAACCGAGTGCGGGGAAGTCCATAAGGCAAGATATCAAATTTTTGTGTGTGTATGTGTGTACTTAATCAAAGCATGTGTGAACAAAAAGCATCTTAATATCAACGCCAGAAAATCAAGTTAAAAGCTAAATAGGTAAAGTTGAAAGAGTATAATTGAATATTAATAGCGAATAAAACTAAATATTTAACCCACGTACATTTTCGGTGCCATTAAAGGTATGAAGATACCATTAAAGGTATGAAGATAGGTCTTCAGCTTCATCCGTCAGATGGTATGACGTTCATATGCTAAACATTTCTTCTAAATTTCGTGATATCCTGTCAAATAAAAAAAATTTCCTTGCGCGAAAGTTAAATTTTTTTATAATCAATAGAAATTTTTATAATGTAATACTTTTTTACGTACTAGACGCAAATGATAAAAGGTACTTTTTCCAAAATTTTAAATTCATTCGAAAATTTATCATGTTGAATCGAGCTAAAAAAATGAATGTCCAAAATTTAAATTAGTTTGTCTCAAAGAGCACATAAATGGACGAAAAAAATTTGAATGTAAATTTTTGATGAAGTGACCAGTAGCCGTAGTTTTAGTAGTACGTTTAAGGTGCCACGGTGAGGAACAATAATCTCACTTGGACAGCTTATAACCCTGGCCCGTTGTGTTACCTGAAACTTCTTTATAATAGATAACGAGACCTTACAAATCGTCAGGGCGCTTTTAGCATATCATAAATTTGCTATCAACCGATTTGCTTAATTTGTTTTAATGTTCACAAAATGTCTAGCTTTCGTCCCTATATAATTCATATTTTTTTATAATTTATTGACAATGTTATTCACTCACTTAGTCATTTCTCCGACACATGTCATCAAAAAATTTGTTTATACACTCCACGTCATACCTCATGATATGTGAAAAAAGTTCTATTGTAGAATAAAAAACGTCAAAAAAGGCCAGATTACCCTACTAACCCCTTCAGGCATCAAATCTCAATTTCAGCTATATCTTCCGGTTCGCCGAAGTTAAGATTGCCGTGTTTCAGCAACAGTCGTGCAAAAGCAAAGCAGTGGAGAAGAAAGTGACTGAATGTTTACCCCTCACTCTCCTCCATACAACTTTGATAACTAACGTTCGGCAAGATCTTTAGTCTCACCGAATGAAATGCTACTGAACAATGTTGAGTAAGACCGCTTACGATTGTGGCTATAGGGCCAAATTCAAAGTTGTGCTGTATATCTCTTGCGTTCTACTCCAGGCCAAAAGCATTACGCAGTCGCACAGGAACTGGGCGTCGACTAGCGGGTGATAAGTGTAAATGAGGCTCATTATTACTGTTCAAAGTGTTAATGGAGATCAAACTCGGTAAGATTCAAATGTGAGCGGAACAAGGATGTATTTGAGCAGATTGTCGTTTTTGCAGTTATCAGCGATTCCGCTGTAAGCAGGCACTTATCTTCCAATACATTTTATACCTACATCTAACTATATTTGATGAGCAAACCCGATACTCACGGTAAAATTTGAAAAGTATAAAAATTTTAAATATGGCGGAAAAAGGAGCGATAGAATACATAAAAAAATTGAGACAAAAAAAAAATTTTTGTCAACACTATAAGATGAGTCATGGTTTCTGGAAAAAATTTTCATAAGACCGTGCAACCTGTGTACAATCTAAATGTTTTCAGAAAGCTCGAAAAATTCCGTTAAGTTGTAAAATAAAATCTTCTATATCAGTGACCCAGAGTGCGATCTATTTTAACTATGATATATGTTTAAATAATTTCCAACCAGTTTTCGCAAATGCTGCTGAAGGAAGAGTGCTAGGCTATATTCACAGACATGAATATGCTATCTTCATTAGAAAGCTTCGTGGTCATTACTTATGTATAAAATAATTACAGTACAATTAAAATATGCAATTATAATCAAAAACAACTGCCTCAGAGTCAAACAATGCCATAGGAAATTCCAGTAATTATGGCAATATGACCTCCACGGAAACAATAACAGTAAATATAAGATAAAGGGTTGAGCCGGGCAACGTTGCATGCTGCATGCAACAACGGCTGTGACAACATGCAACGTCATGCCGTCTTTCTTAGGCCAAAGTATGTGTCCAAATAATTGTAATCATTACGGATCAGCCAAGATGCTTGCTTAAAACAAGCCAAGCGGCACACTACAGTTGAGGGAAGCCAAAAACACAGCAATAATAATAACACAGCTGCTTGTAAGCGTACGCCTTCAACTTCAACAGCGCCCACTTGTGTCGTTTAACGGTTCTTGGAGGCATTGGGGCGTAACGCAGTTATTCGCAAATCTAATTAGTGCATCCGATCCTTGTTATAAATGCAAATGCTGTGGTACGCACATACACATACGCTTAAGTAAACGCTTGCAGCAAGCTCAGGCACAGGAACATAAACGCTTTTATGTAAGTGTTCGGTTAGCTTAGGCTTTACCACTTCTCGCTCATAAATAGAATATACTCGACACATGCAGAAATATCTTTGCTTCGGCATGTTGTATAAAGCAAATAAGCTGCACGCTGGCATTGGTTGTCTTTTTATGGGCTCTTGCCGCGCATTAACTGCCTTGGCTTGCTTAATACTTGCTCTAACTCACCTTACTTATGTCCTTGCGGTTAATTGCCTCAGAAACTGGCAAAGGGGTACTTATAGATTTTAGTAAGCTTTTCCAAAATCTGAGTCATTGACAACTGACTGACGTCAAAACTTCGTGGTTCCATCTGGGACCACCTGGGCGTTAACCAGGCTGTGAGGATTTGATTCATAAAAAACTCAAGAATATACATAGTATGTAGTCATGACAAATCATAATTCACATCCTCTTATTGTCATAGGTTAGGTTAGGTTAAAATCTCAATCGTAACAAGCATCTTACTTTGAAAGTATGTCCGTTTTGTTATCTAAAACTCCTATGTAATAGATTAGTCCATGAGCCTATCACAAATTTGTTGAGGTAGATAATGTCAATTTTTGATATCCCTCCCAGAACCCCGAAAGTAAGACTGCCGAAAAGTTGCAAACTCAATCTTGGAAAAGTTGCCAAATGGAGAAGATAGTACCTGGATGTTTCCACCTCACCCTTCTTCTTTATTGGCGTGGACACCGCTTCCGTTTGCAACAAAGCGTTATTTCTTTTGGCTACTTAGCGCCAATTGGAGATCCCAAACGAAAGCATGTCCTCCCCATCTGGTCTTTCCAAACTAGAGTAGCGGTTGAGTTGATGTGGCCATTGATTTCAATATCTCTGGCGTACGACAGCAAGTGTACATTCTTATAGAAGATGGTACCATCTCTATTTAGTTCTACAGCTCGAATTATTGTTTTCTAAAAGTATATTGAAAAAGTCGCATGGATGGAAGTAATCTTGTCTGAAACCAATCCAACGGCTCGGAGAGGAACTTCCCGATCCTGATGGAGGGGCATAAAGGCAGCTTCTTTTCGTGCTGTCACAGCAACTTTGAAATCGACGAAGGTGTGGTGCGTGGGGGTTCACGGGTCTTTTCCAAAATTTGGCGCATGGTGAATATCCGGTCAGTTGTTGCTTTTCCAAAACTAAAGCCACACTGATAAGGTCCAATCAGTTTGTTGAAGGTTCAAGAATCTTGAAGATGGTATGGTTCGCCTTCTCACTTTAGTTTGCTTTCATACAGGCGTTCTTTGCCTACCCAAAGGATACTTAGTCTGAGGCCTTAAGTCGTTTTAACCATATGTAAAATAAGTGTTTCTGGGCACTCCCATGTGAATGGCACTCACAGATCTTTCCGGACCGATTGTTTAACCAAAAATCACTTTTTAACCATTCACCACTCCCTTTATTCACCTGATATGGCACCGTCCGACTTTTTTCCTTTTCGGAAAGATGCATTTTCCCATGAAAAGGAAGACGTTAGGCAGACGTAGAGGCCATTGAAATGGCTTGCATCGCATACTAGCGGCCATACCGACCAAAGCTGTATTGAAGCAAAATTAGACTATTTTGAACAAAATAAATAGATTTTGTCGAAAAAGCCATTTGCTCTGTTTTCTTTTTAAGTCTTTTTTACTTTGAAACACACATTATAGAACACAAAATACAAATGGTGATTTAATTCAGTCCCATACTAATGAGAGTGAGGCTGGCTCGTAGGCGTTGAAGCTACATATTAGCACTTTCGCTATAACCAGGCACTCAAAAAATTCTAATACTGAATGTTACTAGACGCTATATCTAGTGAGGTATCATCACGCAACTTCATAAATCCTCTAAGAAAAAGTTCAGTGTAGTCTAAGCACAATATATTTATATAAAATTCCAAACATCCCTGCAATTAGTAGAGTCATAACATCAAATTATTTCTGCATAAGAGGCTCCTAACCTCAGATAATTAGTGCAAAACGTCAAAGGACGATTTCTAATAACGCAGATTTTAAAATTTTGATGAGAATACAAATCACATCCGATAACAAATCGGCTATAATTTCAAATTATTGTTGAATAACAGACTTTTAACCTCAAACCAGCGCTCCAGGCTTATTGCAAAATCATTAGACAAGAAAAGAGGATTTCTAGGAACATCGAATCATAACATCTTGTGACATAAGAACCATTAGATAATACATCAACTAATATTTTGTTAGAATCAACAAATGTAATGATTTTACCTCATCAACATTCCCATAAATCTTGGAAGTACTGCAAATACAGTTATACGTACTATCACAAACAATACCTAATTTTGCTCATCACATTCTCATCTACAGCTTGGGCACGATACGGTCGAGCCGAATACCAAAATGCAAACTTCCATTGGATAAGGATGTAAAGAACGAAGAAAGAGGATACTCAATTGAGTACGTTGGTGCTACATATGGTGGCGATATTAACACGGTTTTGTGGAAAGACAGCACGACAGTCCGATTGGCATCCACTTACGTTGTCATTCAGCCATTTAAAAGAGAAAATGAAAACGAACAATCGGCCAAAGTTGCACGCTACGATAGAAAACAAAAGCAGCATATAGAAGTAGATTGCCCCCAAATAACCCTAGACAAAATTCCCAATCTTTTCTGTCCACGATTTTAGTTTTGCCTGGGGTTAAATATAATACCCAATGTGCATACTGAACGACTAATTTAAGTAAATTTCGTAAAGACAATACTTTTAAGATGAGTTCTAAACCTTATAAATACCGATGAAGCTACAGTTGAAAACGAACTAAAATTATATTAATTTCTATAAATTTATCAACAACTTTGTATGTCTAAAGACTAAAAATTCTAAAAATTTCCGAGCTTTTTTAGGTTATATTTTATGAAAACCTCTGCCAGAGCTTAGATGTGAACTAATCGCCTCAGTATAAATTTGTATGACAGTTATATACGGTTCGATATACGGCTATAGTAAATATTAAGAAAGATATTAGGTTAAGCTAGATAATGGTGTTAGACGAATAATATTCGTCTTTTGTATTACCCGTAAACTCCTCACCTCCTCACAAGATCATCATAGTTCGGCGAAAGAAGAGGTTAACACAAATTTATTAAGGTAAATATCAATCCCAGAAATTTTGATAGGTTTGTAAAAAGTGTGTCTACTGTGTACAGAAATGCTGGAAATAGAAGAGACATCACTCAACTGTCTAAGCCCGCAAGTGTGACTTCTTCCTCAAATTGGCAGTTGATATTCATCTCCAATCTAGGCCACGTATATTTGATGAGGATTATAAATTCATTTGGCATGGAATTATTTTGACTTTGGTGCGCACTCTCTAAGAAGATTACTTTAACACTACTTTTATAACTACTTTAAAAATATGTTTAGATGTAACTAGTTCCAAAATTATATTTTTTCCTGAAAAACATAACCTTGATATATAAGATATGATATATGTGTACGTTCTACGTATCTCCTTTTGGAGCTACGTATTTGTCAGAACAACCGAAATCAGCCCAATATAAAAGATAGTTGCTGACCGATGATATGCCAGTCGTTGTATGGAAAGTTTTTTTATTTTGAAGATATCGTCACAAAGTTTGGCATGGATTCCTCCACAAGGCAGGGCTACATTTCCAAAACATTATTCAGATCGTTTTACTAAAGTATAAGAATATCTACATTCAAACTAATTGATCAAAATCAAAATGAAGATCTATTTATACTCTTTTAAGCTATCCCAAAGGCTAAGAAGGGTACTATAACTTCTGATATGGTAGTTAAATAACTTTT
>NW_017535341.1:110811-116627 GCF_001853355.1 Bactrocera latifrons
CATACGCTTTATAGCCGAGCGGAGTATTCACTATACGCTGCGTTGCTACGCCGTGCTTTGTAGTTTGCGCTATTAAGCCCAAATCGCCAAATCAATAATTTACATTTAAAGAACTTTGAATAAATTTCAGCCAACTTTACGGTATAAATGAATTATGAAAATCTACTCAAATCTGAGATATTTATGTAGTTGTGTAATTTGTGCTTGTATACATATGTGTGAATGCATATGTATATGTGTAAGTGTAAGCTCCTATAAATATTAGTTGGTGGCTACCAATAAAACGCGTCGCTGTGAGCTTGTGAACCTGTGAGACTGTTAAATGGAAAGCAGTAACCCAAGCACAACAATAAAGGGAAAATGCAAAAATAATAAAAGCAAAAGGCAAAAACAAAAAATAAAAAAACCTCAACCAGAGGATCGGAATCTAAGCAATTGTATATATAATATAACTTATTATATTATATATAATATATAATATATTATACCATATATAACTTATACACTAATCTACATACATATTCGGCATAAGACTTTTTAGAAAAACCAAAACCATTATATATAGTCAGTTTACAAAATAAGCCGGATGTTCGAAAATCCTGGTAATGGTTATATGGAGGGTAAGCCAAGTTTTCGACCAATAGTTTCCATTTTAGGCACAACGATATACTGTTATAAGTAAATACGAAATTTTCGCTGGGATAACTCATATATTTGTCGATATTTGCGGTACGAAGTCTGCCGGAAGTTCGAAAATCTATATATGGAGGCTCAGGGAAGTATTGACCCGATCCACCCATTCTGAATACACAGAATTACTACTACAGGAAAAGGATTCTGTCTAATTTCTATTGCATATCTCACCCATTGACCGATATTTTCGAACAAAAGTCAATTATAGGTACTAGGGTCCACTTATTCGGTACCTAGGGACGTGAACAGTTTTAGTTGGATTTGAACAATTTTTTGTCATAAGGTGGCACATACTAAAGCATTATTCATGCAAAGTTTTATCCTGTTATATTAATTACTTCTTGATATGTGTATTGGAAACTGAACGAAGGGCGTTGTTGTTGTCCGATTTCATAATGGGGCATAAGAATGTCAAAGGAATACTACGTACTGAATTTTGTCGAAATCGGTTTGACAGGTCCTGAGAAATGGGATTTCTCAAAAAAGTGGGCGGAGCTACACTCATCTTCCAATTTTTACACCGGCTCTTCCATAGCAACTTAGACGTAAAATTTAATGTCTCTTGCGTATTTAGTTATTGATTTCTCGCGCTTTTAGTAGTTTTGAATAGTACTGTTTTATAGGGAGTGAGTAGGGTTTTCATCCGATTTCATCCATTTTCGCACTATCGGTAGTAGTTCTTGTTATATTCACGTTGGGTGAATTTAGTTTTTGTAGCTTTAGTGGTTTAGGAGACACATTTTCAAATTTTTTATCTAAAGTTTCCCCCTTGTGCGATCTCTTGTGCCAAATTTCAGTTAATGGCTATTTGTGGGCGTGGCAGTAGTCCTATTACAACCATCTATGAACTTCTTTTTTTTTGCACTAAGGAACTCACGTACCAAATTTCAATAAGATATCTCAATCAACAGACAGACAGTCAACCGTATTTCAACTTTTCTCGTCATCCTGAACTTTTATATATATGTATATATAACCCTATCTCGATTACTTTTAGGTGATACCAACAGCCGTTAGGTGAACGACAGTATATTACTCTGTAACAACTGGTTGCAAGAGTATAAAAAATCAAATGGCAAAAGGCAACGCGCGAGCAAGCAGAGGTAAAGCAAATATTGTGAATCGCGGCGCACAGCAGCACTGATAATTAAAGTGGCAGCATTAAAAATACAACAGCAAAAACATCAATGTAAAATGGTTGCAGGCCATTCATGTGACATGAACACCTCCGAGCGTATAAAGTTGATCGGCATACAAGGCTTATTTGTGCCACGACTAAAATTTAAAAACAAGTAGATTACGTATACGCCGCGTCCGCCCACCCTGTAAACTTCACGTTTGTTTGGGCGTGTGTGCATTAAATATGATATTTTTAATTGTTTTCCGCACTTTTGCTTTATTATTATTGAAACAGATTTTATTTACTGTATTTACTTGTCGCTTCCTATTTACTGATTGCTGCTTTTTATTTATCGCTTGGTTTGCGTAAACATTTCGCTGTCGTTTAATTTGCTAAGGCATGTCTGTGTGTTGCTCCTGTTATGAGCTTATACAAACATGAACGAATCGTCGATTGCTAAGACTTTTATTTGGCGCGTTCGAAACAGTTTTTGCTAGCGCTGTCATATGAGAGAATCTGCACAATGGCTTAAAAGACATATTTGTGTAATAAATTATTTTTACTCACATATATTATTATAAAAAAGGTTTCCATATAAGGATTTAGTTTTCTTGCTACAAAGTGTGTCAAATTTCGTGAAAATATTTTGTCTAATAAACAAAGTAATCGTATAAGGACTTTATTTGGATCAGTCAGTAAGTGAGGCAGCAGTATGCTATTGTGATCCGATCTGAACGATTTGTTCGGAGGTTGTAATATTGAATAGGAACAGAATTTATCGTAAATTTTATCAAGATGTATTGTCTATTAAAAATTATTTTCACAAAACAACTTAATTTGGATAGGTCAGTTTTTTATGATAGCTATATATACAGATCCGATCTGAACAATTCGTTCGGAAATTATACTGTTACTTCAGATAATAATCCACGCCAAATTTGGTGAAGATATCTTGTCAAATAATCAAGTGATTCATATATGGACTTGACTGTAGTAGATCAGCTGGTATTTCAGCTATAAGCATATATATAGCTATAGCATAGTCCGATCTGGTTATATTCAGGTATTGTAATGTTGCCTTGGAAAATTGTCGATGTCAAAATGCGCGAAAATATCTTATAAAATAAATAAGATATTCATAAAATAAAACTAGATTTGCAACGATCACTTTATTCGATTATTACTTATAGAGGTCCCTATTCCACATTCCAACGAACCCTTAAATTCAAAACTGAACCATAAGCTTGAGCAGAAATGAAATTAAACAGATCAAGACCTTAAAACAATATATTAAGTTGAAACATAATCATAACTTTGAACGATTTCTTCCAAAAGCTTAATGAACACCCACATTTTTTGATAGAAACTTCTAATCACTTCCGTAAATCCAAGATCTTAAGATGTAGACACCCCAATATAGTATATGTGTATGTCGAATTTGGAGTTCAAAAACTTGAAAGCTCCCCCATACGAACTTCATGTGAGCGGAAGAACTTTCAAGTCTCCCGTAAATTAGTGTGGTCTAACTTCATGCTGAAATCTGTTCATAGCTTTTTGGAAGACGACATTGATTCATCGGGTTTTTAACAAGACGATTTATTCAACCTGGAAGGCGGTCGAGTTCGATGACAATGAACTTTAAAACTTTGCCTAGTCTGTTGCCGTACCAAAAATATTTCTTAACACCATTTCATGCTAAAACACCGAGCACATGTCCACAGTATGCACATATTTACGTTATGTATGTGCTCAAATTTCACTAAGTACGAGCAAATATCAACAGGTTTACCTATAAACATATTTATTTATTCAGATGTATATTCAATTCAATATCAATATTCAGGCCTCTGGGAAAAACTCTGATTTGCATTTAATTAAACTAATACTTTTTTACTGGCACATCGGTGAAACATATGATGAGCAACAAGAAAAAGGCAAAGAAAACACAGCAGCAAATATAATAGCAGCGAAAAAAATGAAAAAACAAAACCATTGAAAACAGCAGTGATAGAAAGGAAGCAACGCTTGCTGCAGCAACTTTAAAGAACACTATGTATAAATACTATGAATACGCAAGCCAAATGCAGATTGCTGCTAATCAGTGTTATAAAGTTAAATATTGAAACCCCAAATTTTTTTTTGCTTGGAAAGTTACGAAAATAATCTACATTCATTACTATTTATAACAATATCTTAAATAAATTATTTTATCATTTTAAACTTACGAAGTAACATTTTCTTTTTTCTTCAGATTTTTGTTAATTCGATTTAATAAAATTGATCTTATTGTATAATATATTCTAAAACTTTTTGGAATTTGAATTTCTTTTATTTTAAAATCGCAAAATTTCGAGTTGGTTTACTTAGCTGATTGCTACTAAAGCGCACATTTGGGTTGTTGTAACTCACATAATGGGCAGTAAAATGGGGACAAAGATAACAACAATACTGGCAATATAACTTGTTGATGGAAAATTTAAATTTCCATATAGTCTCTGGGCTGCAGACTGTTGTTTAAGGCCCGAAAGGTGAATGCCAAGGCTCATCGTTCCACCGAACGCAACAGAGTTCTTAAAATTTATTTTCAGCTTGGCAAAAAGTAGAGAATGCAAAACTGTGTATTGGTACTGTGATAAATTAGAAATATACGGAGTTAAAATTAAATTAAAAACTGGAAATTGATATGAAAATGTGATTGAAATTTGAAGTGGTGAAACTGCATATATAGTATATATGGTTCAGTGAGATAAAAATCTAGTATTTGTGGTAGCTGAAATAAAAAATAACAACAACACACATACGAAAATTTCAAAATTTGAAAATAACAAAAAGATATACAAAATCATGCAGTAAAGTTAGATAAATTGATCGTAGAAATTTTGAATTATTGCTATTATGCTTTAAGCTTTCAAGCCATCCGTATTTTATGTACAGCTATACAAATAAATACACATTTATAGTAAATATATGTACATAAAAAAGACATGGCAATCTTTATATACAGAAAATACAACTTTAATCGATCTGGCTAACGAAGGACTACCATATATTAAATTAGGTTAGTTTACACCAGCTGGCTTTCACGCCATACATAGACCTAAAAGTCCTTCGTTAGCCAGATCGAGTCTCATAATTAATACAAACTGAAGTTGTCGTCATGCAGAAAGTGTACGATTTTTGTGAAGTTTACTAGAGACTTTAAATCCAATAATAATACAGTTCCTAGAACTATGAAACTCCTAGTCGAGTTTTATATAAAACATGACATGTGTTATCGCTACTAATGCAACAGTAAGTTTGACCTGTGACTAGTCCAACAGCTGTCCCGCAGTCTTTCCGAGACCGTGTAGGCAGTCCGGCCTTAAAAATGTTAATTTGAATGAAAAATATTAACTTTGAGCAAAGTAAAATATTTATTATTTGATAGACGTAAGTAAAAACAACAGCTGTAAAAATTTAAAATACTTTTGACATTTATAATTTTCAATACTCGGTTAAAAGATGTCATATGTCAACCTACTCATTCTCATTAACTCGTTTTATCATTTTTTACTTTTTTGCAGTTTTTAGTTAATTTTTTTACAAATCATTAAGTAGCAACTCTACTCATTTTCGCATTAATGCAAATATTTTCAAAGCATATGCTACCAATAAATATTATTTTTTATATCAACAATATTGTAGTTTAACACTCTAACGAGTTCTAAATTGTTAAATAGAGTTAGGTGGCAACCCATTATGTAAAAATTATTTGCAGGCGATCTTCCAAACAGCCTCTATGGTCTTTGTTACACTATGTACCTATATACGCTCCTTTCTTAATTTGATGTTTGGCATATGCAATTCTACTATACCTAATAGGGCACAAACAGGTTAAGGGGGTATTCCACTCTAGAAATCAAATTTTGTGCAGTTTTTTGAAATTTATTTTAAAAAAAAGAAGTAAAAATATTTTTACCATCCATTTTTTTATGGTGTTTTCATTGATATCTTAAGAATACAG
>NW_017535341.1:116643-130286 GCF_001853355.1 Bactrocera latifrons
AATTAAAATAATTAGAGGGGGAGAGAGACTGACTCTCTTGGTGGTCTATTTCAAGGACACGACATTTTTTTTTTTTAATGGCGACTGCCTGAAAATAAAAATAATTTTTGACGCTTTTTTTTTGAAATTCCTGAATTTTTTTTAAATATTAAAGACATAGGATTAAGGATTATATAAAGATAAAGGATATATAAAGAAGGTTCACAGAAAATTTCAAGTAAATCGGTTACATAGAACTTGAGATAATGCCAGTACCGTGTAGAAGAAAGTAGTTTCTAGAGAAACGCGTTTAAAAAAGTAAGTCTACCTACCTACCTACCGGGTTAGGTACTGCGTCACTAAAGTAATTGTAGCTCTTCAAATAATTTTGATTTTTAAAAATTCCTTTGGAAGATATGTCCTTAAGGATCCAAACTTTAAATATATGAAAAAAATCGAATTTTCAAAATTTTAGAGTAGAATACCTTCTTAACACTCAATTATTACACGCCACCAGCTAACTGATACGAATTTTCAATCAAATTTTGTTACCCGGAATTGTTCGTGGAATTTTACATTTTTAGCATTCAACATTAGTGAATGTAAAATATAATTGTGTGTGTGAATTCCTAAAAATTGTTTGCACGAAAACTGTTTGATAAGTTCAGTTTTCCAAAAATTAGTCCTGTGTTGAGTTGAAATGAGATTTCAGAAATCATAGTCCATAGTCCAGAAATCATAGTCTACCAACACTGATAAACACAATTGATGCACAAAAATTAGAAAATATGTTCAAATATTAGGATATGGGCATATTCGATCATTGGATAGAATACATAATATTTATGTAAATTTGAATTTTAAAATAGGAAAAAGTACAGAAATAAATTAATTGAAAATTGACATGGCAAATGTTAAATATATATCGATAATTTTGTAATGAAAGCAATTAAGTAAAATCAATAGGCTACAAGGGTTATATACTTGTATATGTAGAAAAATTACAATGGTATTTTAAAAGTTACAAAGAAGATCAATTAAAATCAATGTTTACTTAACCACTTTATCGAATATCGACAGGCCCAAACGCTTTTAATATCGAGTTTATTATCAAATATAAGTTTTTTGTAGATAACCATAAACATCAATAAAAATGTTTAACACAAATTCATCGAGCAGATTACAATTATCGAAAAGGTTGGAGGTTATTGGTGAGGAAATTGCAAAAACGTTGACAATAATACTTGTATACACTTACAGTCAATATAGCTAAATACTTATCGATAACACTTTTTCGAATATAAATAATATATTTTGGTAAAGAAATTTGAAGTACTGCCTTTTTCGAAAAAAAAATATTATAATAGGATTTCTTATATAAAATTATCGACAAAATAGTTTTAAAAAATCGATTAAATATTCTAGTTGAAATCTTTGAAACATGTTTACTAAATTAATTATATGTAAAATTGTTTTGTCGAAGTTTTTAAAACCAATGCGTTTGAAACACAATTAGTTAAATAATATTTCAGATAAAGAGTTATCGATAAAAAACTTTGGTTGAAATAAAAAAAAACAAGTACCTACTTATTATTATCAAAGTCAAATCGAAAAAGATGCTTAAAATGTTTCCAAAAAGTGTTTAAAACCAATCCATTTCAATTTATTATTCAGCTAAACACGTATAAGTAAAATAATTAAAAAAATCGAAATAAATTTTAGTTAAAAAATATAGCAGGACGAATAAAGCTATAATACATTCAAAATATCGATAATATTATTTGAAAAATGTCGATAAAAGTTATATCAAAATCCTATAAACTTAAATAGAAAATATCGAAAGTTTTACCAAAAGTCGGAAACATCACTTGTGAAATATCGGTAAAATCTTATAGATATATGCATTCGAAGCGGTCTTACACACGACCAGCTACGAACTTCCCAAAAACTATCTTAAGTTTCATCAATAGTTTTGTAGCAAAAAAATCCACTATCAAATTCATTGATGCCAATTAAGAGAAACATTCGGTAATCTTAAACTGTTATATATTAGCACTTAGCTTGCTTTTGCACTTTAATCGTCAGTCTCAAAATACGAATAATTTGCAAAGACTCACAAACGTGTTTACTGCAAACTCTAGCAAAGAACGAGTGAATAAAGTGGGAAATTTTTCTCTCAAACTCTCTTAACAATGCTGCTTGGCACTCATTACCCCAGATTGCACTACCACAAATATAAATTTCCAGCAATTTAGAGTAGAAAAAATAAAGTAGGTATTTTTATATAAACATACTTACTACATATACGCATGGTGATTTCAGATATAGCCACTCAAGCAGTTAAAGTGTTTGTTTTTAGAAACAAACTTACACACACACGCTCGCACATACATATATATATAATTTCGGTTGAGCACAGTGGTTGCATTTGAATTATGAAAGTATATTTTTTTTAGCATTTTAACAATTTAAAGTAACTCAAAACAGAACTAATAAGAACACTTGCAGTTATCAGCATATCAATTTAAGGGGCTATATCCGTACCAGTGCAACGCATAAAAAATTAATTGATTTTTTTAAAAGAAATTAATCGATTGAATGTTTCGAACTTCTTTGGACGTAATAAGGTATACTTTCAGCTATATTTAAAAATTTTTTTTCTTACAAAAATATTGAAAGAGAACGGAGTTATTTGCTATCTTTGGAGGTGCCAAAAAATTGCCCCAAATAAAAAAATTTATGCTGCACTAAATAAAAAAATTTATATTACCTCACATCAGAACAGTACAGTACATCTTGTGATATCACATCAGAACATGACATCACATCTGGGGATATCCCATCCCAGAGACACATTTAGAATGTTTACCCCAACCAAAAATCCAGCTTCATGCCGCTATAGCAATAAATAAAAAAATTGTATTTCGTCACATAAAAACATAATATCATATCTCTGATATTGTGTTACTGAAAAATTACTAATTTTAACCCAAATAACACACAAATTTTCCAGTATTAAAAGTAAATTACTTTTTTCCATAGGTTACATCATATTTTTCCTTCTTTTAATTTTTTTAAATTATATTCCTTGTATCATTATATCATATAAAATTATATCCTATTTATTTATTACTGAACACAACTACGAACTTTTCAGCATCAAAGCCCAAAATACAAAGTCTTGCACCAATACGTCACATCACAAAGTTATATCATATCCAAAAAATAATATCACATGATATATCGCCTTTCAATAACAGATTACTCTACATCAAATCTTATAAGTCAGAATCATAGCATCATATAACATCACCTATAGTGATTTTTTCAGAACAAATCTTAAAATGATCTTATATCAAAATTCATAGCCTAGATTAAGACTCTACTTTATTTTTCAAAAAACCGCTTACCTCTCAGAAAGCCTACGAAGCCCTTCACCTATGGAAGCTTCAGACTTACTTCCCATACCTAATAAGTGATGTTTTTAAGGAGAATATTTTTTTTTAAGGAGAGCTCAAGAAGTGACTCTTGTTGCAACTCCCGTATTTTGGGTTTAAACTGCTTTAATACAAATAACTAAGCAGATATTACCATCTCGTTTTTTCTTTAAGGAATACAAATGCTGTTAAGTACCTTAACAGACTTTGAACCTTGTGAAAATCCTCGATCAGCAAATTTATTCGGTATGGTTTAAAGACTGTCTGAAGTTTGGATTTTTAGCAATCTAAGCCGTCCGCCAGAGAAAAGTCTTCAAAGACATTCCTTTCTAAGTAAATATGGGGCATCTCCACAAATTACAAGCCTTAAGTCTCATCTATCGCTAGACCATCGTCCCGTTCACCAAAAGCACGTCTTGGTGTCAGAATTTAGGAACTTAACATTGGCGGCAGAGAATTAGAACTGACTCATGTGGTTAAATATCTGTGTCTCCACTCTTTGGTGGAAGCATTATATGGATATAACTATAGTCTCAGCTACAAAAGCACTCGTGGTGTGCCAATAGCTTATTGAGAAATCCTGATATAGCCTAAATAGCCTATCAGGGCCCAACTCAGTTCACCTCGGCACCCAGAAAGGTCACAAAGGTATAGCTTGTCTGACGAGGTTTTCCACTCTGCAGACCGAAACTATGTATTGCGTTTGGTTGTCATACCATAAAGAAGCTGCTTCGCAATAAGGAAAGTGTATTGGCAACAGCTCTAAAGTAAGTAAAGTTGCTAATGGATAGTTAGGTTTAAAGGTGTTATCAACCTTCCGAGGGACTAATTCCGACTAACGGCTCATTTTACACTGGGCACTGCAATCTCAGGAAGCATTTATGAGTCTAACCGACTGTCGATTCTAAGTCTGCAGATAGGATTAAGATCCTTGTATCCATGTATTCGAATAGATATCACACCGCTTCATTAGCTCCTAGAATTGCATATATTTTAGCAGTATACTAGGTCTATCTAAGACGTTGTGACAGCGAGAATGCCAGACCTAGGTCACGGTTAAAACCTCAATTTATTATTTTATTTTATCAATCTTTTGTTCTATTATATTAAAAGTAATTATTGAAAATAACGAAGCCCACTGTATAGATCCATATATTCCAGACCCCACGGCGCAACGAGCAACATCAACTCACTTGCCCACACTCTCCTTCTCCAACAACCATCACTTGCGAGCAAATTACAGTCTGCGAGCGTTCGAAGCTCTGTTGAGCTCGCGCATAATTATTACCCCTGCTGAAAGTAATGCGAGTCGACAACTACAAAAGCAAAAACATCCACCAAAAATACATATATAGGAATTTTCTAAAATATTTGTAGTTGTTGTTGCACGTTTGGTAGATCTATTCGAGAAAATGCAACTGCCTGAATGCCTTGACTACGAGTAAATTGCTCTAACTTGGAAGCTTGGCTGTTTCATCTTTTGGTTGCCTGGCTACTTGGTTAGTTAGTTGGCGTCTGCCGGCTGCTGATTGCTAGCGGGTGTTCGCCATTTTTATTACACTCATTTGGACAAAGAAAAATCGCTTCAGATAAGTGGCTCTTAAAACAACAACTTTGAACACCCACACACATACATATACAAAAATATCCGTTTGTTTTGATAGTATTAAACACATACATTTACTATCATCATCAAAGGAGGCATGGATGCATAATGTCCCAGCAATATCGGAATGCGGAGATTGGTGACTTTGATCCTCAACTTATTATTGTTGAACTAATGGTGAATTCTACATATGGGGTTTCTAAGAATCTTTTCTCAAAGATTGATAATATCTTATCAAATGTAGAACATTTTTAGATAGAACGGTTTTTTCTTCTTGGGATCCCAAAGCTTAGTCAGACATGCCTTACGCTAACTCCTAGTTATACTGAAGAGACTCCGACTCATTTCATCCTCATCCGTTAGTAATGTAATATCAACAAAAGAACGTTTATTAATCAAAGATACATAGAACTCTAAATAATTCAACCAATGTTGGATATAATATACTTTTCTATCTGCGACTCCGACTGGAATAATGAAATGTTTAATCAGGAATAAACAACTACTTCTTACAGAGTCAGAAATTCGTAAATTTTTTAGATTTAAGTTGTCTCACTCCAAACCCGCTGGGGAATGGCAGCTGTATAGAAGATTAGCAAATATATTTACTAGAGACAATTTTTCTACGGTATCTAAGGATTCTTCACTCCAAAATAACCTTTTCATCGGATAAGACATATTAAAACTTCTTATGAGACCTTTGAAGAGCTTCAAAACTGTTCCATGATAGAATATACGGTCGCTCAAGAGCGCCTACTACTAATCACATGACCTCATAATAATACCAACGGTATACTGAAAAGTCTAGCATAGGGCCATACATTTGAGTTAAGAGTATTATAATGGCCCCTATTGCCTGCTCTGCTCTTTACGACAGGATTCCTATTGTCCATAAGCTGTAAGTGGAAAAAGAGCTTTCGCACGGTGGTTTAATCTAATTAAGTTCCCTAGGCACATATACTCAATATATTGATGACGTAGTAAAAGGACACCTATTAAGTCACTCAATAAACATAGGTTACTGAAAATCGCAGTTAGTCAATGTTGGCTTGGAAAATCTCTGTAAAAGTACTACTCATAATTTAATCGAAAAAATAAGGAAGAAAACTCAAAATAACTTCAAATTATTTCATTTTAGAGAGTATTGATGACCTTTTGGAGTCACGAAATAAACTTTAAGTGAACCTCTTCACATCATTAAATTCGAATATTTCAATTGCTCTCTCAGCTTGGCTAGACATCGTCTATGTTTCTACACGGTATAATAGGTTTAGAAGGATGAGAAACATATAGGGCGTAATTTTTGTTCGTCGAGAAAGGGAACTGCTTCACAATTGCCTGCCGCTCCCAAAGCAGCTCGTGTAGGCAAGAGTTGTAGCAATGACAGGAGGCAGCGTTAATTCAGGAGTCAGTGAAGATAACCACGTTGCTAACTCCCACATGGTCCTCAAAATTTTCATTTTCATGGCAACATGGCAACATTGAACGAAAACCAAGCAACACTGACTCCTGTTTTTCAAATTTTAAATAATAAAACAAAAAGTTTTATGTTATGATGCAGTTTTAAAAATAACGTGTTGATATGTTTTAATAGTAAAAAAGGTTTTGTAAGAATTAGTCGGCTAATAACCGCAATGTTTATCTCCTATCCATTTTTGTGGAAAATTGTATTAAAAAAAATAGCAGTTACTGTCTGTCACCTACAATCTGATTCGGCAACCGTTAAAGCTATTTTTCTGCGCCTGATCTCCAAGCTTAGATTATTGGTCTGTTTTTAAACTTTCAGCTATCGACTGTATTTTACTCACGTTAACTACAATACGAGCCTTTTTCGCTTTTTTTCCAGACTAGAAAAGGCTGCAAGAGTCTAAGAGCTAAGGCTTACCATGTCAAAATTATCTGCGTACCCCAGTTGCATTGTATTTTTACGGGAAAGATTCACCCTGTCTAAAATCTTATCTGATATTGAACGGTTCTGAGAGGATTCGCCGCCAGCTTTTAACAACTAAGCCTGTAATAAATCAGCCCCAGGGGCCTCGTTGTTCTTGTTTTCATCTCGTCTTGATCAAGTGGTGAGACGACAAAAATGTCATCGTAAATTGTTTGTAAGGGGTCTTCTTCATTCATACTGCAATTCCTGTGAAAGGAACACGAAAGTTCCAATAATAACTAACCCAAAAACTAGCTCAGCGGTAATGACTTTTGGTTGACCTAAAGATTTTTCTTCAATTTCAATAGAAACTTACTTATTTTCAACAATAAAAACAAACATCATTTCACTACCCAGCGCACGAGGCATTAACGACTGACCAGTGCGAATTGTGGCGAGGCGAGCAGACTCAGACATTAGCTGAAGCAACTATAGCAAAAGCAAACGCGATTAAGTAGTAGAAAAATTGCTAGTTTTGAAACAAAAGCAACAGCAGTCATTACATGCAAGTGTTAAGTCTGTAAATATATGTAGGTGTCCGCGCGTGTGCACGTGTGTTGCTAGGGCGCTGGTGTGGCTGCTCGTAAGTATGGCTATTTTTGAAATGGCTGCTAAAACAGCAAACATATTGCTAACGAGACAACTAAAATGGAGGAAAAACTGAACAGAATGGTTACGAGAGGCGGCGACAGGCAGAGCGTAAAACAAGAATAACAATGGTAGAGCGCAAGTAACAAAATTGCACTAAAAGCAGTAACAAGTTCAACTGAATGCAAGGGGAACAAACACAAACATGCTCACACAAACTCACACAATCACATATGTATGTATTTGTTGGACCATCCTCATTCGCCGCTTGACTGCCCTTGGTTAGAAGCTGACTGTGCTCTTACCACCGTACAAGCTTTGTTTACAACGCAAATATTTTTGTTTAAGTATGTGTAAATTGCTTAATTGTGGCGTAATTAAATTTTTAACCAAAATTAAATTAGCGATTTCATTTTGCAATCAATGCATTAACTATTGCTTTTGTAGTACAGAAAAATAACGGTATTTAATACAGCAAGTGCTTGGACGAATAGAAGCCAATGGCTAAAGATAGCTGCTTGAAGGATTCTTTCCACAAATGAGGGAAGTTTGAAGAGGCTGTTGGTTAGTTGAGAATCAGCACTAGGTAAGGAACCTGATTTTTTTTCACTTCAGCTGCCCAAGGTCTCTTAAGTTGGAATATTGTGAGCCGTGGAATATATCTCGTCTCATCAGCGCGTAGGTACTGTTGCAACGGCTCAACATCTTCCGCACATGCGCTGCATTCCGACGAATCCAATTTTCTTATTTGCTTAAAGTGGGATCTTAAGGGTAAGAGCCGTATGATGATCTCTACAATATTATTCAGCTCCCCTTTTGCCCAGAAGTAGGAACGTTTTGCTCTGTCCGCCGTCATCACTACTCAAAAATTACTTTGTATGAAACAACCCTTGAAGAAGCTGAAAGACTGAATTTAGAACAGCATAAGGGAATTGTATTGCCAGCTGCCTCGAGCGGAGTAACTCGTCTGCCTTTTCAATACTTCCACTTATTCCTAAATGACTTGGCATCCACTATCCAATAGAAGGTTTATGGAATTGCATTTTCTGTTTTGGCCTGAAAAACTGAATCTTAGTCGTTTAGTTTGAAGCCGCCTTCTTCATGTGGTTTACTACGAAAGAAGCGCGCCCTCTTCCTACTTAACCCTTTGTACCGTCATTGAATATGTTTTCGCCGTTAAAGCTCTCGGCCGCAGAATCTTTGCTCAATTATATTCATATGTAGAAAGAAACTTTATGTTTATTTTCACATGAGTCTTCTTTTCTCGGTTGCATTGCCAAGCTTATTAACAAGGTATAATATGATAACATGCCTTTTCATTGCGCCTAATACCCAACAAGCGAGACAGTTGCACCCATTCCAGAGATTTCATACGTCACTTTTTCGACAATGTAATCCACTAAATCTTCATAAAAGTCACTTTAGGGCATACAGAAATTCTGAATTCAAAGAGCTTTGGAAACTCTGCCCTCGCGGTCTCAGGCAAAACCAAAACCAAGAAAATCATTAAGCTCAGCTGCACCAAAGCTATAATACCCTTCACAGGTGCAGATTCTCCATGCTATAAAATGTGTTTATCTTGCTTTTTTGTACTCTTGCAATCAGTTGCTACAGAGTATTATAAATTTGTTCACCTAACGGTTGTACGTATCACCTAATACTAAGCGAGATAGATATTGCCTTATATATATATCTTATATTATATATAAAAATGAATCGCAAAATGTGTTGCTAAGCGCATAACTCAACAACGAGTGGACCAATTTGGACAATTCTTTTTTTGTTTTTTATTCCGGCTATTCAAAAGAAAAATTATTGTTTCACACAAAGTGATCAATTACAGATGGAAATTTGTTACGAAGCCATGAAGAAGTCGCGTTAATATAGCAAGGTAAGAAGTATTCCCAGGATGCGATGACATACGTGTGGAATTATGAATAGCGGTCAATCCGCAAGCGATCGTCACGATGTCATAGCACGACTTTTCAAACAACAGCTGCGATGTTTGATAGACTATATCTTGAAGCAACGTATGGTATATAAGTTAGCACCCCATACATTCAAAAAGTATCATATGATGCATTAATATCATATGATACAAAGTAGTATAATATGACACCACTAAATCGCTGAGAGTGCGACACGTGTAGTGGCAACCTGTGGGAAGCGCAGCGTCAGCGAAGTGCTAACCTGTGTCAAGCGCAGTGTCAGCAGCTCCATAGCCATTGCAGCGGCAAACATAGGTCTAGAGTGAAGTAAAATTAATTGTAAATTTTAGTTCTTTAGTGAAACTTAATAAAGAAGCATAGCTCCAAGAAAATATTTTTTTAATAAAACTAACAATACGTTTTTTAACTGGCTCCCGAGCCGGGACCAGCGCGTATGAAAGTGCCAATAGCCTGAAAACCAAAAAGTAAGGCTACGCGAGTGGCGACGGTAGGGATTGTGAAAGTGTAAAAAGCGAAAAACAACAAGCATACTATGCTAACGAGCGGCCCATCGTACAACGTGGGACCTAGACTAGAAACGTCGAGGGACCCCAGTACCGATATAAGAAAAAGGACAACCCCGAAGCGATCAAAAACACCCCATGGAAAGCTGGGAATTATTAATGTAAGCCTTACAAAATATTCTAAGAAGATTACAATATTGTAAAAAAAAAGTGCTCGTACAAAAGAAATTTTTTTAAATTAATTAAAATAAGAGAAAAAATTTAAGATAATGCCAGACACAGGCGAGGAATTAGTAGAACAGTTAAACCAAATGAGGATGGATTATGAACAAACCACCAATCCCTCAAATCCTTCCACCCATCCTTTAAACCCTCCCACCCCTAACCCAACTCTAATAACGACAATAGTTCGAGAAGTACTCGAACGAATGAATTTACAAACTGTAACTGACTTTACTGAACCCGAACACAGCGTAACACTGGACGCGAATAATATAAGTGAATTAGACAAGATTCCGGAAATGGTCAAATGTCTTAGAGAATTTTTAGGGCGACCAGGAGAATTTAACTGCTGGAACGTAGACAGAGTGAAAAACATCCTTAAGTATTTCGCGATAATCCATACGATTAGGCATAAAATAATTGGCGATGCCGACACCGCATTGGAATCGTATAATACTCCACTTGATTGGAGTCAAATTCGAAAATGCCTTATGATGCATTATTCGGATAAAAGGGACATAGGTACCCTCGAATATCATATGACCACTCTGGTCCAACGCCATGACGACATGCCGACCTTCTACCAAAAAGTTTACCAACATCTTTCACTTATATTAGACAAAATTTCATGTCTTGAGCTAAGTGACGACTCCATACGAACTATGACCAACTCATATAGGGACAAAGCTCTTGGCACATTTATTAGAGGACTAAATGGCGATTTACCTCGTCTTCTCAGCATGAGAGAACCGACAACCTTACCCGAGGCGCTACATTTATGTCAAAAACTTGACAACATGACATATAGAATAAATCATGCGAACAATACACACAAAGCAAACGACCTCCCCGAAATAGCAATTTTAATAATTAACATATTCGCACTCACCCAGACGAAATTACGAATAACACCCATTCGTTCGTCAATCAAACCGTTATCCTCAACAATCTCCCAACTATATGCAAAATAACCAAGCATTCATGCCGAGGTTCAACAATTACCCGAACAATCCCCATATTACTGGAGAAAATACCTCCTTTAATAATAGACCAAATTTACCACCTAAACCACCGACCCCAATGGAAGTCGACCAATCAATACGATCAAGACAAATCAATTATCAGAATAGGCCCAATACATTCCAGGACAATCGACCACCAAATCGTCCGATTTCCGCACAACTGACTCATCCTCCAAGCAAAATACAAAGAAATTTTTTTACTAACGCGTTAGAATTAGATCCGAACGTTATATACGATGACAATCTCTACGATAGCAATTACGATAATGCAAGTAAAAACGAACCTGATACTATTAATTTTTTAGATTATCGCTATCTTCGCTGCCTTATTTCGAATTTAGAATAAAGCGCAGACAGACACAGTAGGTTTTCTTACTGATACCGGATCCAATAAGAACTACATTCAATCCACTAGAATTAGGAATCCAATTCCGAATGAAAAGCCCTTTACAGTGAAATCGGTTGCCGGAGCAATCGAAGGTACCCACCATACCTTTGTCGACATTTTTGGACCAACAGTAGCGAAAATAAAATTTTTCATACTACCAATTCTAGGGTCGTTCCACGACATAATAGGCAACGACACACTTAAAGAATTAAAAGTAATTATTCAYACCGACAAAAATTTAATGACAATTTGTCAAAGTATGAATATAACGTTAAAACAAGGAATATCCCACGAAGTGAATAATATGGCAACCAATATTCCACATCTCTCAGTACAACAACAAAACAAAATTAATAATATTATTGATAAATGTCCAAACCTTTTTTCCGATCCTGATGAAAAACTTACCTACACCACCCTCGTAAAAGGCGAAATCCGGACAACAACCAAAACCCCCGTCTACTCCAAGCCATACCCGTACCCGAACGCCAAATTGAAGAACTCTTAGATAACGGAATAATCGGGTGATCGAAATCTCCGTATAACTCCCCAGTTTGTATAGTTAACAAAAAATCAGATGCCTCTGGCGAAAAAAACTATCGAATGGTCGTAGATTATCATAAACTCAATTCAGTTACGATCCCTGATAAATACCCCATTCCAGAAAATAACGAAGTCCTTGCAAATCTGGGAAATACTAAACTATTTACTGTTATCGATTTAAAAAGTGGATTCCATCAGATTCCACTCTGCGAGTCAGACATTAAAAAAACCGCATTTTCCGTACACAACGGAAAATATGAATTCCTTCGCTTACCTTTCGGTCTAAAAAATGCTCCAGCCACATTTCAAAGAGCACTAGACGATATCCTTCGTCAACATATAGGAGTAGGATGCTATGTTTACATTGATGATGTAATAATATTTGGCAAAAACGAAGAGGAACATTTTAAAAATATGGAATTAGTATTTCAAACCTTAGCAAATGCTAACATGAAAATCCAATTACACAAATGTACATTTGCTAAAAAAAAAATAGAATTTTTAGGATATGTATTCAGTTCAAATGGGATGAAAACCAACCCCGAAAAAGTAGAAGTGGTAGCTAAATTTCCAGTTCCACAAACTCTCAAAGAATTAAGATCCTTCCTAGGTATGTCAGGTTATTACCGACGATTTATCCAGAATTATGCAAAAGTAGCTAAACCACTAACAGCACGGTCATGTCTCCAAACCGAACTCGAGAAAAATAGAAATAGAATTTGACAACGAGACCTTAGAAGCATTTAATAAAATAAAAAATACTTTAGTATTCAAGGATATAGTTTTAGCGCATCCAAATTTCAATAAAGATTTTGAACTAACGACCGACGCCTCAGATTTCGCATTAGGTGCCGTCCTATCGCAAGGCAGTAAACCAATTACTTTCATATCGAGAACTTTAAGTAAAGCCGAAGAGCTTTATGTCACCAATGAGAAAGAAATGCTTGGTATAATATGGTCACTTAATTCACTTAGAAATTAGCTCTACGGTTCAAAACAAAGTTAAAATTATCACCGATCTTCAACCTCTTACCTATACCTTAAGCCATAAGAATACTAATAGTAAAATGAAGCGATGGAAAGCCATTTTAGAAGAATATAACCTGGTAAAACAAATGTAGTTGCAGACGCCCTTTCAAGGATACCAATACAAATAAATTCACTCACACCTACCATTCATAGCGACGAAAGCTCAAGTCATAATCTAATCCTTTGTACAGAAGTCCCAATTAATGCTTTCAAAAACCAAATTTTTTTCAAGTTTGACGAAATATCCTCATATCAATTTAAAATAATTTTTCCAACAGTTCATAGACATATAATTACAGAACCAGAGTACAACGAACAATTATTGATTTCTTACATGAAACGATACCTTAACCCATCTGTTATAAATGGAATTCATACAGAAGAAAGGATAATGGGTATGATGCAAAATATCTATCCTATTCATTTTAGTAACATTAAAAGCCGATA
>NW_017535341.1:130341-132674 GCF_001853355.1 Bactrocera latifrons
CAAAGCCTTCAAATTATCGGATATGCTACTATCGCCTCTAAAGCTAATTTCAGCATTGGTATATTGAATATTTCCTGTTTTCCATATTACCCTGTCAAATTCAGAAGACAAGTTTTTGAATAATGAAGGAAATAAATTTGAGGAAACCCGTATGTCGATAGGTTCATCTGACCCTGCGGAAGTCCCGGCTTCTCTAGCAATACCGATATTATCGTCATCATTTATCATGTTCACAAAGGAATCATGTAACGACGTTCCTAAATCTATTTCATCCTCAAAATGGTCGTTAACAACGGCAATATTGTGCATTGATGCGTCTGCATTTTGTGTTTTTATTAAATCATCAGAGTCACTCTCGAAATCATCAATACTCTCATAACCAATCTCTTCATACAATATAGCACACACGTCAGCATTGGACATTTTGATTCCATCAACTATTATATAATCGGCTATAAAATTGATTAGAAAAATATATACCTTACGTGCACGAACTTTAACGTCTTGTCTCATCAGCGTTCTTAACTCAAATGATGTTATAAATGCAATTAACGTGCTTTTGCATTTCAAATACAATGCCCAGTGTATCTTTAAAGATACAACCATTATATTTACTCGTATTCAGCAGGGAAGCGAAAAATAAAATGAAGTAAAAATATATCGTTAAAAAATTCTCTTCGGAACCAGTATGCAAATTTTTAAAAAATAGTTATGACAGTTAGTTATTATAGTTGTAGATAAATTTACAAAATACGCAGTAACAAAAAGCCTGAATAGCAGAGCAATAGAAGACGTCAGAAAACCCTTAAGAGATATTATATTTTTCTTCGGAGTAACGAAATTAATAGTTATCGACAATGAGCCATCTCTAAACTCAGCCTCTTTAAAATTTATGATGAAAGACGAATTGGGAATATAAGTTTACACTACTCCTCCATATAATAGCCAAGCGAACGGACAAGTGGAAAGGTCCCACTCTACATTAATCGAAATAATGCGCTGCATAAAAGAAAGCGGTGGGCAACTTAGAATTATTAGAAAGGATATCGAATACCATAACAAAAATAAGAAGGTAATAAAATCATATATACCAGGACAAATAATATTCGTTAAGAAAAATAGGAGATGAGGAACTAAGTTCAGTAAACCCTATAGTAAGGAAATAGTTAAGCAAGATAGAAATAGTACCGTGTTAACTGAAAAAGGACAAAGAATTCAAAAAGGTAGAATACGTAACTAAATATGTAGTGACACTCTTTTTCAGAATATTACTACCGCTATGCCTGACGGAAGTACAGATCCTCGACAACTCAAACCCCCAATTAATAACAATAGAAAAAGGAACGGCTCGACTACAAACAGGAACATTTAGGATAATACATGAAATTGACATAGAAAAATATACGGACACACTTGACCACATAGAAGCGACTATTAAAATTGAAACTATCCGCAAAAAACCTAACTATCCCTTCATATCCCATTTGATAACACAGATTAGAGCCCAACTTAACAAACTAAAAGTAGAGAAAAAAATAAAAAGATCAATAAATTTCCTGGGTAGCACATGGAAATGGATTGCAGGAAGTCCAGACCATGAAGACTATGAAATAATTTCAAATAAAATAAATAATGTCTTACAAAATAACAATAGTTAGATATTAATTAATAAACTTACAATAGGCAAAATTAGTGAAATAACAAATACCATAAAAAATGAAAACCATGCAAAATGAAAAAAAGTTTAGAAATTGAAACATTTTTAGAGTTAAAATATAAATTACAAATAATTAAGGAAGAAATTTTAAATATTGCATCGGCAATAGATTGGGCAAAAGCCAACACAATAAATTTCTTTATTTTATCAAATGAAGAAATAAATATTAAGAAAGAAGTAATAGACATTGGCAATTTTCCACATGTTAATTTAGACAAAGCACTCGAATTTTCCGAAGTAAAAATTGAAACTAATGACAAAATTATAATTTATATTGTTAGCCTCCCAACCGTAGATAACCAAAATTGTAAAACTTTAAATATTACTGCAGTAAAAAGTAACGGGAGAATCAATAAAATCAATTTCAATACAATTTTAAACTGCGAAAAGCGAATTTATGGAATAGGAAAATATTGTAAAAAATACAATTCCCTACAAATATGCTTAAGCAATAATATAGTAGGATGTAGTCATGTGTAGAAGTTCACGCAAGTGAGGAAAGTTTTCTAATCACCTTTCACTTGGGAGTGGCCAGAAACGATTCTTTTACATATGACTTAAGCAGCTCACGACTTCCGGTCCTTGACCAAGTATCCTCTGGGTAGCCTAAGAACAT
>NW_017535341.1:133839-189160 GCF_001853355.1 Bactrocera latifrons
TCGCAACGTTACGATCGACCACAACACGTGCGGGATGGGATAGATACCGAGAGTTGAAGAGGGAAGCGAGACGCATTTGCAGACAAAAAAAAAAAAGAGGCCGAAATGTGAGAGTACTACGAAGAGCTTGATATGCTGGCCGCCTGGTTTCAAGACCGGAGCATACTCTTGTAGAAGCCCCAAAGATGATCTAGTCACCGATGGCCAGAGCATACTTAAATTATGGAGGGAACACTTCTCCAGCCTGCTGAATGGCAGTGGACTCACAACGCCAGGAGAAGGCGAACCCGATTCCCCAATCGATGATGATGAAGCAGACGTTCCATTGCCCGACCAGGAAGTCTGTGCCAACTATCGTGGTATAAGCCTCCTCAATATCGCATATAAGGTTCTATCGAGCGTATTGTGTGAAAGAGTAAAGCCCACCGTCAACAAACTGATTGGACCTTATCAGTGTGGTCTCGGACCTGGAAAATCAACAACGGACCAGACATTCACCATGCGCCAAATCTTGGAAAAGACCCGTGAAAGAAGAATCGACATTCACCAGCTCTTCGTCGATTTCAAAGCTGATTTCGGAAGCACGAAAAAGCTGCCTTTATGCCGCGATGTCTGAATTTGGTATCCCTGCAAAACTTATACGGATGTGTAAGCTGATGCTGACCAGCACCAAAAGTTCCGTCAGAATCGAGAAGGACCTCTCCGAGCCGTTCGATACCAAACGAGGTTTCAGATAAGGCGATTCGTTATCGTGGGACGTTTTCAACCTGCTTCTGGAGAAAATAGTTCGAGCTGCAGAACTAAATAGAGAAGGTACCATCTTCTATAAGAGTGTACAGCTGCTGGCATATGCCGATGATATTGATATCACGAAATATGTCCTGTCATCAAACAATCAGTCGTCGCACTGGCGACTAGACTCTCACGTCACTGTTGACAGTCATAACTTTAAAGTGGTAGATAGTTTCGTCTACCTTGGAACCAGCTTCAACATCAACAACAATGTCAGCCTGGAAATCCAACGAAGGATAACTCTTACCAACAGGTGCTACTTCGGACTGAGTAGGCAATTGAGAAGCAAAGTCCTGTCTCGACGACCAAAAACCAAAGTCCATAAGTCACTCATAATTCCCGTCCTGCTATATGGTGCAGAGGCTTGGACGATGACAACAACTGATGAGTTCAGCGAATTAAAAGACAGCGGCTACGCTGTCCAACCAAGTGAAGTGAAGACAGGTCCTTTTCCACTTCGTCATTCCAACGGAGTGGAGGTCTCCTCTTTCTCTGGTTCCCCCGGCGGGTACTGCGTCGAATACTTTCAGAGATGGAGTGTTTTCGTCCATCCGTACAACATCACCTAGCCAGCGTAGCCGCTGTCTTTTAATTCGCTGAACTATGTCAATGTCGTAGTATATCTCGTACAGCTCATCGTTCCATCGAATGCGATATTTGCCGTGACCAACGCGCAAAGGACCATAAATCTTTCGCAGAACTTTTCTCTCGAAAACTCGCAACGTCGACTCATCCGTTGTTGACATCGTCCAAGCCTCTGGACCATAGAGTGGGACGTGAATTATGAGTGACTTATAGAGTTTGGTTTTTGTTCGTCGAGAGAGGACTTTACTTCTCAATTGCCTACTCAGTCCGAAGGAGCACCTGTTGGCAAGAGTTATCCTGCGTTGGATTTCCAGTCTGACATTGTTGGTGGTGATTACCCTGGTTGAAAGATAGACGAAATTATCTACGACTTTGAAGTTATGACTGTCAACAGTGACGTGAGAGCCAAGTGGCGAGTGCAACGACTGTTTGTTTGATGACAGGATATATTTCGTCTTGCCCTCGTTCAATATCATCGGCATACGCCAGCAACTGTACACTCTTATAAAAGTTGCTACCTTCTTTATTTAGTTCTGCAGCTAGAACTATTTTCTCCAGAAGCAGGTTGAAGAAGTCGTAATATAAGTAATCGCTTTGTCTGAAATCTCGTTTGGTATCGAACGGCTCGGAGAGGTCCTTCCCGATTCTGACGGCTCTTTTGGTGTTGGGTTGTGTCAGATTACACAGCCGTATTAGTTTTGCGGGGATACCAAATTTAGACATCGCGGCATAAAGGCAGCTCCTTTTCGCAGCAGCTTTGAAATCGACAAAGAGGTGGTGTGTGTCGAATCTCTTTTCAAGGGACTTTTCCAAGATTTGGCGCATGGTGAATATCTGGTCGATTGTTGATTTGGCAGGTCTAAAGCCACACTAATAAGGTTCAATCAGTTTGTTGATGGAGGGCTTTAATCATTCACACAATACGCTCGATAGAATCTTATATGCGATGTTGGGGAAGCTAATCCCACGGTAGTTGGCTCAGATTGTGGGGTTTCCTCTTTTTTGGATTGCAAAACTTATTTTACAGAATATTATTATTTATTAATTTCCCTTACAAATTATATCTTGAATTAAATTAAAACTTGTGTATCTGGCCTCCCTGAGGAGATTGATGTGGCCGATGAGTGAAACCGGACACCTACCGCCATACGACAACATTTTAAACTTCACCAAATTCATTCCTTTAGAGGAGGTAAATAGAACATCAGCAGTTGAAGTCCCAGATACCGAAGGCCTATAATTTATTGATTAGCTGGCTATCGACTGCTTTGCAGACTAGAAGAAATAAATTAGCGCATTACTAATAATAGCTACAGAGGTTCTAATTGAAGTCAAATCTACTCTATGCATTGTATTAGACTTTGGGCTTCCCTCGTTTATTTGCTGCTCCATATTCTTCAAAAACATTTTAATTTCACACACAAATGAACGAACTTCTTACTAACAGTAAACAAAATTACGTCTATGCTGCAGCCACGCTATAAACGCAGAACCCACATTTCAATGTGTGCTTTCACTGTATTTGCTCACAACATCCACACTTTTATATATGACTTTTCAAGTCCTTGTGGGATTGTCGGTCACTTTTTTGCTCAAGGGTGCCATTCTTTACAAACACGCAAACGCACCCACATAAATACAATCATACTTCGCATTACACGCTTTTATCTTCTGCCATCGTCCTTCAGCACTTTGTATGTATACAGTTACTTAGAAGTGTTTTTGCCTTCTTTCTACTTTCTTTTCCACCTTATATATATTTTCTTTAAGGTATCCTTTCGTTATACAACGCATTCCCTGTAATTATCCAATTACAATGGCTGTGCAAATACTCAATTTTCTGGATACTCCTCTTCTTGCGTCTTCCTGTCACCCAAAGGGGAACTTCAAAATTAAAACGAATTTGTGCTAGTTTCTTTGTCGACCCACTGTAGTGACTACACACATTCTTTGCTGCGAGTAACCAAGCATTTCGGGAATTGAAGTGCTACTTGCATGGTGTTGTCCATTTTATTTTCCTTTGTATTTTTGCTTCTGATTGGGCTGGGTGTGTGTGTGTTTGTGCGCAGGTCGCTAGCGATAGCCATTTACAAACATTACTAATGTTTAAATTTGCTATTTTTTGTTTTAATCCCTGAACAGAACCATATGTTTCTTAAGTATTTAAGTGGCTACTTAGGGACGACCTACAAGCATGCGGAACATAATGTGTAGAGAAGTTTTAAGAATGGTGTTCAAAATATGCAATCGTGGCAGCTTACAAAAATTTCACTATACGCCTCAAACTCGAGTTTAAAGTCAATTTCATTTCCGGTTTAGCTTTAAAGCCTTTAAAAAAAGTAAATTTTAACGAAATTCCTTTCAATTCGTTTTAAGTAAAGTAATGTAATTTACTACTTGCGCAACAAACTCGAGTTTAATATCTAATTTAGTGTTTTGCTACAATCTGCTTACGCGGTTATAGTCGAGTTACCAACTGCGCGCTAGTCGTTTCTTCTTTTCGCAAGGTGGCGCCAATTCGAGATTCCAAGCAAGGACAGGTCCTTCTCCACCTTGGTCTTACCAACGAAGTGGAGGTCTTCCCCTTCCTCTGCTTCCCCCGATGCGTACTGTTCGGACAACATGACCTAACCAGCGTAGGCGCTGCCTTTTAATTCGCTGAACTTTGTCAATAACGGCGCGGTTATTTAGGCCAATGATATCAATATCATCGGGGTACGTCAGCAGTTGCACACTCTTGTAGAAGATGGTATCTTCTATGTTTAGTTCTGCAGCTTCAATTATTTTCTACAGAAGGAGGTTGAAGAAGGGAGTCTCCTTGTCTGAAACCTCATTTAGTATCCAACGGCTCGGAGAGGTCCTTCCTGATCCTGATGAAACTTTTGGTTTTGATCAACGTCAGTCTACACATCCTTGTTAGTTTTTCGGGGATACCAAATTCAGACATCGTAGCGGCTTTGAAACGAAGATAGTGCTGCATGTCATGTCTTTTCCAAAAATTAGCTGATGGTGAATATCTGGTCGGTTGTTGATTCACTAGGGCCCAATTAGTTTTTTGATAGAGGGCTTTAAAGTCTTACACATGATCATAAGAACTTTTCTTCCAAAATACTTCACAAATTTTTTCGAAGGTTTATTTCAACAGAGGCTATGAAATATATATAATATCTGATATATCAGATCGATAAATAGTTTTCCAATTCAACAGACAATGTTAGTGCCGATTTTGAAACCCTTATTTTTACAGCAATAGGCAGGATCGATCCAAATGAAAACGTTTCCAAAGCCTATTTTGTTTCGAAGTTACTTTTTCTTGTAATTTTTTTTTTTTTTTGCAAGATTTTACATTTAGACTTCGCTTATTTTGGATTAGTTTCGGATCCGTATAAATAGTTTCATACCAGGATTATCTGCTAAAAACAATTATTGGGTCGTATGACTGTTTTCACACAAAAGATAATTTTGGATCCCATTTGTACATCTGTGAACAGTGGTCGCTTATGATTTTCATAACCTTCAGGTATTGATCATCAGACTGTTATAGAGTGAAGATTCATTTTGAGGTGAGCTTCGCTAGGTGCAAGTAGTTCCAAGTTTTTCTTACGTTTCACTCGAAAGTGAAAAGAATATCTCAAACTATTGAGTTAAAATAGAGAGCAGAAGGCGAAGTATGCAAGTAGTTCTCACTTAATCGAAAATTAAATCATCTAGAATATGCTGAGGTGACTTAGCGAATATAGACAAGCTATTATAATTTAACTCAAAGCGCCATCTGCTTAACTGGAACTTTAAACTCTTAAATGATTTTAGACGGTACTTCCATGATTTAAGCTTGGGATTTTCTGGCGATTCTTCAGTCTCCTTTCTTTGTTCAGAAAATCTCTCGCTCTCATTGTTTAACATTAATTATAACATTTTTTGAAGTGCAAAGAGTGTCTGTTAAAATTTTTTTATGAGGTTTCAAGCTGCGAAAGCTTAGACTCAAATGTTTTTTGAAGGCATCTATACTTTTAGAAATCCACATCGCTTGGAAATGTTGACTAAGTTTGGTAGAAGCATAGAAATATAGTTCTAATGATCATTGGAGTATACCCCTGCCCATAACCCGCAATCCATTTCGAATTCGTCGGCATAAATAGAAATAGATACTTGCTATCCTAGTGTCTTTTTCAATCCAACCTTTGAATATAGGATATAGGATGTAAGCTTCAGTAGTATTAAACAAGGCCTCACTCAAATTAAAGAATTTCAGAAGTCAGAAAAAACTTCAAATCGCAGATCGAAGTAAGGCTGTAAATTGGACAATTCGTGCCCAGATTACGCCTATCAATTTGGACGCATTTCAGTTTATCACTCGGCTGCCATTAAATAATGCGTTGACCACAACAACATAACACGAGCTAAGGACTATGCCACAAACTTAGCCGGTTTTGGCAAATAGGAGTAGTGCGACTGGGTAAACACTTACAACAACAAAAACAAATAACAACAACTACTAACATCACTTGCTGCAACTTGTCGCATAAATGTTGCTCTCGGTTCCGCTGCTGCCGGTACACACGTATTGCATATGCGAGTATATGCTCGTTGCATGGCAGCCAAATCGGTATTTGCACGCGATTTGACAGCAATTTGTTAATTACAATGCTAGTTTAATTAATGACAGAGACGTGGCCAAAGTGACTGTGCGTGCAGCGACACCATCACGAAGCACACAGCCCAATGAACCCAGCTCAGCTGAGAGTGCAGCAAACCAGTTTGCAACGCACATACAATATAGAACGGACAACAAAATCAAACCGCAAATTGAAACGTAACCAGACGAGTGCAAACCTCATGGAACAATACTACGTAGTAGGAAGTGGTGTTCACATTGGTTGGAGGTAGGGGACCTTAGATGCGACTACTTGACCAACTGCCACTATTACTGTTCAGCATGCCCACATTGTTGTATGTCTTTTGGCATGTACAATGGTTATTGTTGCTGCTGCTATTGTTGTTGTCGACATCCTCTCATGACGGTTATTGCGTTCTGCAACTAATGTCCACGGTGCGACTATCTCTCACCGGCGCGTTAAGGAGCGAGTGCGTGTTACCACAAATCGTTAGAGCCTCTAACACTCACTCAAGCACCGCAACATGTCCGCTATATAATAATATATTGAAACATTTCAATACGTGGCTTTAAGTGTAAATTTTGGTGCAGCGCTTTCTGATGTCAACAATCTCTGTTCGAGCTCTTTAACTTGAGCTTTAAGTAAAACCCTTAATCAGCGCGATGCTTGTTTTAATCGAATGTTTTGAGGCTTTCAAATATTTATATCAGCAATCAAACCTCTGTTTGATGAATGAACCTGAATAATCTATTTTCTCCGCTGAACAATATTTCTGCTTTCACTGAAACCATGTAATTCTTAACAGTTTGATGGAATATCTGAGAGTATGTGCTCCCAAGTACTTAAGCCTTGATCTCGCAAACGCGGGTCGATCAAGAGTGAAGTGCTGAGATGATTCCACGGGGCTTTTCACATACAGCTTCCACAGTAGCATTCCATAAGATTTCTAACCGATCGGAAAATGGACGGCCAGAAGCTCCACAACTAGGGAGAGGCTAACCTTACTAAGAAAAAAATAACTCATTGGATCTCATAAGATCGATCTTGAACCAAGTTTATTGGGGTCAAGCATGAATCGGTAGTAATCCATTCAGATGAATCATTCCCTAATCAGCCTTTAACGAACGTTTAGTGAACTCAAGGATGGGGTCGTTATTTTAATTACTTTGACCATGTTGCTTTTATTATTTTGGTGCTATTAACGGAGCTCACGACATCAGTCCAATCATTTATGCAATTTCTAACTTGACCTCGTTTCTAGATACTTATCATAATTTGGTATTAAATTAAATTTTGTTTCAAGCGCAATCTGAATAAAAATTGTTAAATCTGTTGGTTATAACGCTTCTCTTTAGCCTAAAATCAGGGAAGTCTTACTGCTTGCCTTGTAAGCATTTGACAGCGAAGGCAACTCTCAGAGGGAGGAATCCTACTTATTAGTCGTAAGTAAGAAGATGAATTTAATGATACTTAATAAGTTCCTAAATGTATTTTTGAAAACCTATAGAATTGAGATTTAAATTCGGTCCCCAAAATTACCTTCTCTTTCAGAAGAGAGTGAGACAGAGGCAAAGTAGACAAGAGCGCAGGGAAACGCATCTATACAGATTTGTCCAAGGAGATAAACCAGTTGGAAGTTGTGTCTTTTCAACCAAAAAACATACCAAAATCGCATTCAGTCTACGAGATTATCACAATGTGTTCCAAGTGGAGATCACTGCAGTCAAAGAAAGCTTTCTTTTTGTGAGCACACTAACAATTAATATATATAAATACATATAGCCAGGTGGCTTTGAAATTACTTCAACCTCTCCAAATTAGTACAATAACACCTTGATCTCTTAGTGGATCTAACATCCTATTTCACCATAAACCTACAACCAAGACAAGGTGATATCCGGCCTCATGCCAGCAGACTAGAGACTCTATATAATGACCACTCTAGAGGCTATTAGGAGGTGGAAGAGGAGGAGAATATTAAACATTTTTTATGCATCCATAAAGTTTGGGTTTCTTGATGAAATTTCAAAGGTTTCAGAGACAAGACCATAAATTTAAGGTTTTTAGTTCCGGTGGATTCAGAATGGGCCTCCTAAATTCCTAGGTGCGTCGTTAGACATTCGTTTTATTTATTTTTTACCTAGTCAAACCCATGCGCCATTTTTAATTGCCTTATTATTTATTAATAATTAATTAATTGGATTGGATTAGCAGTGAAGAAAATATACCAGCCGTAACTGAGAGTGTACACGAAAACCGTGGTGAGTCTATTCGGCGCCGTTCGTAGCAACTCGGACTGACGTATGCAACGACTTGGCACGTTTTACGTCGAAATATTAAATTGAAAGCATATAAAAGTTCAAAGACAACAGATAGTTGGCAGATAGTTTCTCGTTTTGGGCCAGTCCATTGGTCACCTAGATCGAATGATACCGCTCCGTTGAACTTATTCCCGTAGGGATATATAAAGTCTAACGTCTATTCGGACAATAGATCACCCTTTAGAACCATATATGGCAAATTCCCGCAACTGTGTCATAATTAAGCAAAAGCTTAAGCTCTCCTGAAGCAATTTATAGAAAGTCTATAACAAGATATTAAATAATTTATTATTACAGGGTGTCAAGCGCTAAAATATAATGGGTTTCTTAAAAATGGGGTTTAACGATAAATAAAGTGCATTTTATATCCCGCATGCGCATCTACGTGGCTTGGTTGACATTTTTATGTGTGTATGTTTGTAAGTATTCGTCAGTGCCAGCATCAAAATTTCATGAAAATTCATTTTACGTGCGCATCGAAGGCCGCAAAAAATTCCAGTTATTCGCCGTGCGAGTTTTACTGCTTCTTTCACTTTGTGCGAATGCGAGTGAAATTACAATGACGATAAAAAGGGATTTTCCTGTCTGTGCTAACAAAAGCTGGTAGCAACAACAACAGAAATTTGCAGCACATGCTTATGCATGAAAAACGTGTGTGTCTGTTTATGAGGTTATTGGTATGCGCTACATACTTATAATTAGTTCGACGAAAATTGATGCATTTTCCATACTGGCTGCAACATGGCGTTGGCAACACAAAGCTATGCAACAATGGCAATCGCATTTTCAGCATCAATAATACCAAAGCATTTTTCATGCAGTGATTGCACGATTTGTTGCTATTGCTGCGTCCACGTTATTCCCATATTAATAATTAGGTATCATTCTTTTTTGAAGTGGTTACTCCTGTAAACCCTAATGCCTAACTTGCCTAGTTTTTAACGGACAGTCAACGAGCTCAAAGTCAGTATAGTCGCTCGTATATCCTCCATCGACGTGAATGCAGTTCTCTCTGAAGAAAGCTGAACTTCGGAGCAGTGTATCTACTGCTACCTTTATAGCTGCCACCTCCGCCTGAAAGAAGTTACAGTGGTATGGTGTATGGTAGCCTGAAACTAGAGTTGATGGAGAGCCCCCGATCAGAAGACTTCTCCAACGCTGCACCCCACCCACAAGCCCAACGCAAGTATGTGAGCTAAGAAAGATCCACCAGAAGAAGGTTTATAAATAAAATAGGTCTACGAAATAAATGCTTACTCCTACATAAGCCTAGGCTAAACATTTCGATCTAGTTCTAACCTAACATCCACCTAACAGCTTTCATATATAAGAAAGGTATAGTAAGTGTTTTAAGCGAGTCCATGGGCATTTTCCAAGGCATTATTTTTGCTGAGTGTGCCGAGGATATTTTAGAGAAAGCACTTGAGGAAATCTTCTCCTATTGGCTGCATCAAAAATCTTAACAGGCTTGCCACGCAGAAAACCATAGATTTAGCATGGGCCCCTGAGCACAAGTGCATTAACGATAATGAACTTGCCGATATGGGGACAATATGTGAGATGTCAAGTGAGCAGAAAAGTGTTTGGAAAACTTAATAGCAGCAACTCTCCGGGTTTCGGCAACCTATTTCTATAAAAGTACAACACAAAAAAGGTTCAATAAATAATTATTCTCCACAAGAAGTTAATTAAGACAGCTCTTAATGTTTTTTTAGAGATCACCTTACGCTAAGTGGCCATCTGCTCATACCGGGTTTGTCCGGAAAGTAAAAGGGCTGAGTTGATTTAACGAATTTATTGAACCAATCGTTACAATTCTTTAAAAAATTTGCAATTGCAATTTCCGGAATAGCCTTAAGAGCCGAGGTGAATGCTGTTTGGATCCCCTCTGCTGCCGTGTGTCACTTGGAAGATTGCCTCTTTGTCTCCTAATCGTACTTAATTTCAGAACCTCCGCGTACCTCTGCTCTAACGAACACTGCATTTTCGGCTTGCACCACTCACAGAAACAAGTCCCCCTGACCAGCTGCTCGTTCGTTAGCTAGGAACGCCCACTACCAAATGTAAACGGTGCGAGAACGCGTACAGTCGCGGCGGAAAAAAATCAGTCCTATTAATTTCCGGACAAACCCTGTAACAATTTCATACAAATCTATGTCAATTCTGTAGCCATGCGGCAAAATACCAGTAGACATGCTCTTAGATTGCCCCAAAACTATAATTAAGAGCAGTCCGATGAGAGTGCTTATCACTCCATATTCTTTAATAAGCCTCTTTAATCCAACTGGTTTAAGTGATGATATGATAATAAGATATATCACACTAGACCTTTTGCCGCAGTGTATTATTCAAGTTCAATCTAGTTTCCTTTTTACTTGAGTTCTTTAAGCCTAACTATGTACCATGGTACTCACTAAGGTTACATGTCCAATGTTTCATAGATATCAGTTCCACCCAAATATAACTAAAGTTTAAGTACTCATTAGCTTAAAGTTATACTTTCTAATGTTCATATACATATACATAATACATACTATACTATATGTCCATGCACAATATCTATTTGGATTGCCGGATCAGCGTTAGCGGTCAGAGCACTTCGACAAGCGGCAACTAATTATAAAACAATGTCCGAGATACTCATTTGTATATAAAGGCATACATAAATGTATTTGTGAAAAATGCATACCAGTAAGCGCTTGCTTACATGCACATAGGCACTAAATCGTGCGCTTATCTGGCATTGTCCTGTGGCACATTCTTTGCATAATTGTATTACAATTACACAAACACACCCACAAATGGTTGATTTAATCAAATTATATGCGAATTATTAGGTGTATATTTGTCTAATTCTTCTCTGTATAATTATATATTAAATGTTGTGTAGCAAATGAACAAATGCTAGAACTAAACAGTGTTATGTAACAATGAAAATTTATTTGATCTCGTGAAGATATCTCGTCAAATAAAGATTTTTCCATAACATCACTTGATCCGATCGTTCAGTTTGTATGACAAATATATACTATCAAAAAAAGTACCGTAGGTCTCTTTGGACATTCTTGATCGTACGAATTCTGGTCCCACATTCATGGAGATCATTATAACTGTCGATGAGACATGGGTTTATGAGTTTGACATATAAACAAGTCAACAATCTTCGGAATGTAATGGAAAAACGAGCCGAAACCAAAACAAAAAAAAAAAAAAAAAAATGCACCAAAGCCGTTAAAAAATTTAGATGATACTTACTGTCTTGTTCGATATTCGTGGTTTATTGCACCATAAATTTGTTCCACGGAGGCAGACCGGAATTGAGGAAAAACAATTCATGGATTTTACATGATGATAATGCACCAACGATGAACCATCGTATTCACCAGATTTGGATTTGTGTGTTGTTTTCTTTTTTCTTGTTTCCCAAACTGAAACTGCAGTTCTGTGGAACCTACTTTCAGACGATGGAAGATTTATTCAAGTTCGAAAAGTTTATTATAATATAAGACAAATTCTCTTATGCTATAATCACCGACTCTATATGTGAAATCCCGAACAGATATAAAAAAAAACGTTCCCGCGACAGTCGGAACGGACCCGGATTTTTATCCGGCCAAAGGTTGTTGCGCAATTCCTCCAAGTTTTTTCAATAATGTTTTCTGCGGCTCCAAGAAATAATAATAATAGATCCCAGAATAGATTGTTAATTAGCCCAAAATATACTCTTTTCCTAAGATAAAATTATACCAAAGAAGTTGAAAAGATCGTTTGGTTTAAAAAATATTTTTTTTTTTCATAATTCTATTGCAGATGAAAAAAGGTTAGACCTTCGAAAAAACCCTTAATCTGATAAAATAGGATCAATTTAGAAGCCATAGAAACGATTGTCGTGAAAAAGTGAACAGCTCAAAATAAAATAAAAAAATGTTAAGTAGAAATATGTAGTTCGAGATAAAATTTATCAAATTTTATGGCGTCACCGAAACCTGATTGATTGGATATGAAAGTATTTCGATGTTTAGAGACTTTTATAATCAAAGCTCTTCGATAATTTTAAAACTTAATCTTAACTTTCAATGTTCCCGATGAGTTTGGTTTGATCCACAAAACCGAAAGACTAAACCTAATTGTAACTAAACGTCATTTCCTTTGAGATTCACAGATTTTCGAAACAATTTCCGCTTGAACGAAATGAAAATATTTGTCACACGAGCATACATTTTGAGATCACACTATAACCGAGCGCTGGGCGGTACGAGCGGCCCCAAAAATGGCGAAATTACAGCTTGTTAGCCGACCGCCAGCGTTGACCAACTTCGAGTTGATATTTACCAACGTTAGCAATGCAAATACTAAATATATTACAACAACAACAGTGTGGAACCAAAGCAGAAAATAAAAATCGAAAATAGGAAACGAGTAGGGGCTGAGTGGGTGGTGCGTGGGCGACAAGCCACAATTACGTGCTGCGTGCGTTCTTCAACATTTGGCAACAATTTCGGTAGCACATTGTATGTATCTGTGTTGTTGTAGCAATTATATTCTATAGTTGGCTGGTTGACTGGTTAGCTGTAGGTGTTGTTGCCATTAAAATTGTCACTGCGTGTCGCATTTTATACTGGCCATTAACAAATTTGTGGCCACGCACACACTCACACACGCATTCGCGCTGAGCAATCACTTCCGATCGTAAATGAGGCGTGATAAGAGGCCGTACCAGCACCGCGGGTAGTGCAGGCGAGAGGTGGGCTACACGCCTGACAGAGATGGGCATAGTGTGCTTGAGTAGCAGACAATTTATTACGCAAATTGCCTATTAACTTTATGACTTTTACGTGTCGCCTTTTTAACGCAAATTTCATTTCGCCACACGAACACACACACGCACACAGTGCTGCTTACGGCACTCAAAAATGTTGCTCATTTAAGTTAAAGCCTTGCAACCGCTTCACTTGCGTCCATAATCGATATTGTTTGTTATTTACTACAAATCGCTTCAATTATTATTCTGCCACAAGCCAAGTCCATTCCACTAATTAATTAAACAGTTGGTAATATCGCAACAAATCGGTCGCTGCCAATAATTTCAATTAGCTAAATCATTATTTATGTACATACATATACTATATTTGTGAGCCTTAATGTTGGCCCAATGAGATACAATATCGTCAGTATAAATGTTTTTCATACAAAAACTTTATTTTAATCAGTCTGTTTGTATGGCGGCCATACCAAATTTTCTGAAAATATCTTGCTAAATAAAAAATATCAGATTGATATTTCAAAAAGTGAGGTAAACATGGTCGAACATGGCTTAAACGATTCAGCTAGTCGTACACCCTATTTATGATTTAAAAATATATATTATATATTGTTATATTATACATATATATTATATCTTAGATGAGGTAAAACTTAAGGCTCTATTTTTAAGTTTCTGCTGTATGGATTACCTGATTTAAACGCCACTTAGCTATCTGTATATATAAATATATTCTTAGTTGTGAGTACGTTCTTTGTCAGAACAACAAAATTTTCTTTGATTTATGTGATCTCCGCTTCCACTACTGATCTACAGTTCAATAACATCGAAATATATACAATTACAGGTCAACACAGGACCGATGGTAAAAATTTCGGATGATCGCTTGACATTATGCCCTCGAATTCTCGAAATTGAAACGTGCAGGGGCAAATATAGAGTAAGAGTTATGAGTATCCTCTACAATGTGACTTACACATGAACGTGATTTCCGGAACTCCTTTAGAATTTGAAATACATATGTGTCTCATCATGTCATTCGAAGGCGAAACTGTTGGATCACTCCAGTATCCACCCCAAAGTATTATAATATGATATAATTTCGGAGTACTAATATGAGAAAAAAATAGTACGACTTTATTTATAATTTAAAAATTCTTTATTTATTCATCAAAACCTAGCTCGTTCTCCTCAAAGTATTTCTCGGAGCTAAATCAGGCGAATACTGTGGTTGCAGCACGATATTGGTTCAAAATTTGGCGAAAACTCTCAAAGTACATATCAAAGCAGTATGTGGCGGTGACCCATAATTGCAGTCTTTTTACTAATAGCTTCTCGCCAACGACGCGTAACACTCAAATAGTATTCCTTGTTGAGAGTTTTACCGTTCGGAATTCGAAGTGCACAACACCTCGATAATCGAAGAAAACTGTTAACATAACGTTGATTTGTAACCTATTTTGAGGTTTTTTTTCGGCTTCAACTCACCTTTATCACGATAATAGTCGTTCTGATAGTCGGAAGGCATTGTTTCAAAAGACTTTAACGCAGCGTTGTTTTTCAATGGTGCTTTCACTTTTCCTAGGTTCAAATGATCTTTCAAAATGGTTTCCACTGATTCTTCTGACATTCCAACGACGCTAATAAGATCTTTGCCAGATAAATGTTCCTTCTCAAGTAATAATTGCTTTATTTTATTGATGTTTTGATCATTGGTTGATGTTCGGGGCCGCCTTGGACGAGGTTTGCCGTCAACGCATTCGCGACCCTCTTTGACTAATTTACACTACTCAAAAAAAACTTTCGCTTGACAACCAATTATCACCGAAGACCTTTTTCAACATTCTGAACGTCTCAGCATAATAATTAAACTCATCGTAAAAATCGCCCAAAGTATTTTATATGCTTCAAAAAGACAAGCGTAAACTAAACACTAAAAATTATTTTGATATGGCTTTTGGCACAATTTAAGTAAAAAGCCTGACAACTTTTTACTCGCTGATATAGTACCGGTATGCTAGTGAATTTACAGTCCTCACTGAATAATAATCCTGTTCAAATTCAATTACTTTTAGCCGAGTCTTATGGAAATAAGGAGATTACTACTATTGTTGGCCTTTTTTCAATAGCCTTTTTTGTCAGATCACGCGAGAGTCGTGCTAAGCTATTATTTTTGTTCAGTATTTTTTGGCATTTCATAATGAAAATACTAACGCCTAAACAACATTTACATATTGCTCAATGTCATTATAATACGTACTATTCGCGATACCATCACCTACCTTGAGATCCAGCTCAATTCGACCAAATGGACCACGTTCAACACGCAGTGAAGAAAATAGAGCACTTGAAGCTGAGGGTGTAAACGAAGACAGTAGAGAGTCGATATGGTGCAGTTCGCCTCAACTCGGACGGATGTATGGAACAGCTTAGCGCTTTTTACGTCGGGATCTTAAATAGGAAGCATACAAAATACAGTTTGTGCAAGAACTGAAGACTTTCGACCTTCCCAAGCGAAATCCCTTCACTCTTTGGGTTCTTGAAAAGTTCCAAGAAGATCCTACGTTTTCGAGCCAAATTTTGTTCAGCGGTGAGTCTCATTTCTGATTCAATGGGTATGTAATTAAGCAAAATTGCCACGTTTAGGACGCAAAAAAACTTGAAGAGATTCAAGAGCTGTCATCTCATCCAAAAAATAACGTGTAAGAACGCAAGGGATGCACTAACTGAGATGAGCTGCGGCCAACATTTTAAGGAGGTAATCTTCAAAAAATAAATGTCAAAGAATGTTCTTTCGAATGATAATAAACTTTCCCTATTAAGTTTCAAGTTTCTTTGTTTTTTCTTTAATAATGTAGGAAACCTCGAAATGACCCTATATATATTTATAGAAAAAAATATATTAAATTTTTTCTTTAGTGCAATTCCGAGCTTCAAATTCGTAGAAAACTAGAGTTGAGAGCTCCCAACAGCGAAATTTTTACCTGCTGCGATCAAGCGCACTTTAGTGAACTCCAGCAAAACCTTTAGTGAACAACTTGAATGCGCGTTGTCTGTTCGCAAAATGATCTGTTAATTAATTTATGGACAGCGCCAGTTAACCGAGTGCAAAACGGACCAAAAGCTATAGAGGTAGGGCATGACTTACAGTTAGTAGCACTTTGCCAGCACAGAAAGTTGAGGGTAAAGGGGCATTGGTGTGTTGAGACAAGTGATTACCCATAAACAATTTCTAAAGTTTCAATTGTAATTGAATATTTACGTGGCACATAGGTGAAGGCGAATTAGCGTTGCTTTGTCGCTCAGACTAAAAGTACCTTTAGCCAAAGCGTCCCTCTTATGGAGAGCTCGCGCCTCTACCTCTTTCTGTTTCCTTTCCATTCTCACATACATAGCTCGCATGTGAATTAGCATTAGCCATTGGCAGCAAATAGCGACCGCCCGCCTCCACAATGCACCGTTGTCGTTCGAGCAAGTTTGGCAAAACAATAGAAAGTCGCTGGAAAAGTAAACCAAATTCCAAGATAATAGACAAATGGCAACAACAACACCAGCAACTGAATGTGTTTTGCAGAAAAAGCGCGCACAAACCATTGAACTGTTATTACACTACTTCGCATAAGCACTTTTCAACCGAGCTCTGCACTTAACCACTGATCTCGGCACATGTAAAACGCTACGCTCACCGCTCAACGGTAACCAGGCACTCTGTCGTATTCTATTTTCGAACTGGTGGAACATTGTAGGGTTGATTGGCAGAGAAGCAAGCGTAGGGTCTGTAATGCTTCGAAATATATTAAACCAAAACTATAGCTGTTGTCGGTTGACAAACCCCTTGGCAAGACAGTGAAGTTAATTGTGTAACGCTTATTGAATGATGAACGAGGTTTTCATTACGTCCCAATTGGCAATAAATAAGACAATACATTGATTGATGGAAATGTTGCCTAGTTACCAGAGGAATGACGTGCAAGCCATTGCTGAAGTGCGTTAGTAAACAGAATGCGTTCCCGGCTGAAATTTGAAGGTTGATCAGTGGGTAAACAAAATAGCAAATGTAACACCTTCACGTACATATTTGAGTGTGACCTATGAACTATTGCACCCGAGCTTGCAGATCTTCGTAATAAAAGAGCCTCATTTTATAAAAAACAGCGAAACTAAACATATATGGCGTGTATAGCCTCTATAACATTCAGTTCAAATCTGCGGTGAAACTGTAAGTAAATATCAATGCAGCCGCCGGCATATATGACTTTGTTTTATGGAGGTCAACAGAGCTCAGCTGATGTGAACTTCAACTAAATATCTTTTTTTAGGCACTAAATCATTTTGATTCTCATCCTTAGTTTCCATAATCTTAGAATAATTACGACAGTCATAGCTAAGAAGTGGGGATTAGTCACGGATTCCCGTAAATTAAGATTTTGAGTGCTTGAGAGTTCTCAAGTATCCGAAACCTTAAAGCAGAAAAAGTGCACAATTCTTCAAGGATTCAGCCGCTACCTCTAAGTTAGACGCATGTGAGTAGCTCTAATCTGGCTTTTATACGATTCTTCATGTAAACAATTAGTTTAAAGTTCCTCAGAGTTCCTCTTCTAAGATATATATAAAAATAAGGTGACATTTGAATTTATACTGCGCGCGTCGAAGGATTTGGAGAATTATTTTTTTTTTAGGTTGGTAGGTTGGGTCAAATTTCATGTCAAAATATTCATTAGTGTTTGAGATCCGTGTCGTTTTGTGAGCTGCTAAAAGTGAGTTTTTCGTTTTTGCGATGTCGAAATTTGTTGAGTAAAGAATTTGCATTAAATGATCATTTCGCCAAAAACTCAACCCTTATAGTTCCGCAACCACCGTATTCACCTGGTTTGGCGCCGTGCGGCTTCTGGCTGTTCACCAACCTCAAAAGACCGCTCAGGGGACACCGTTTTTATACGAGTATAAAGTAAAATGAACAACTATCTACAGTGACGTTGATCCCAAGACGCGAGGAATCTTTGTGTGTGGCCCCCATATACCTAGTCTTACCCTTGGTTACCACAACACCAATCTCTTTCGCTTCTTTTTCTAGACTACAGAAGACTGCACTGACGGTCCTGTTATTAAGGCCTACCAATGTCAATATGATCTGCGTACCCCAGTACTTTTTCTAGCATTATATTGGAAGAAAAACGTACCAGAAGGATTTGCTTAGACAGGATGATTCCTTTTATTTTTACTTATCCTCCTTCGCGAAATCCTCGGAAGATACGTACTATAATCAGGTTAACAGAAACTCTGTTAAACTAATAAATTTCAGATGGACTTCAAAACTATATACTCCTTTACTATTATTTTATCGACTAATTTAAGAAGTAACTGCCCAACTTTCGAAGAAGTTATGATTCGCACGAATGAAAATTGATGTGAGATAAAAGTGCGGAATCAAAAGAAGCATGGATCGCGCAAAATCATTGCCGAATTATATTACAACATCAACACTTTGCGACTTTTTCATATTTCATTTTATGCCGTTATCACAGTTTTCCATCAGACGTAGCACGATATCGCACAACCCCATTAACACATACTTTATATAAGTACACGTACCGAGGACTACGCGATTAGCAGCTAGCGCGCGTATGAAAGCCCCGGTTGCTGTCCGGTCATAATCGCGTTTGTGTCGCTGCCAAAAAAGTTATCATTTGTGAGCAGAATTTTTATCTGTCAAAAGGCATAAAAATAAGGAAGACGCAAAACTTTCTTTAACCTAAATAATTTTATTTTGTAAAGAGAGCAGTGATTATAATATAGAATATGAGCAAAAGAGGGAGGGAGAGCGGAACGTGGCGAGCTGGTGCAGAACATCGGCAAATGATGAACGGAAGGAAACATTGAACAAGTTTTCGTTTGCTTCCTGCGCTTTTCGAGCTTCGCTCTATTCCTCCAACCAATGCAACGCTTTAGCCAACTCGAGTGAGAATTACCAAATCAGTGGCAAAAGGAAGAAAAAAAGTGGCATGGGAAAAAACTTTAATTACGCCCTGAACAGGGAATATTAAGTTTGTCACGATGTTTGTTACACCCAGAAGAAAGCTTCGGAGATCATATAAAGTATATATATAAATGATCAGTATGTCGAGTTGAGTCGATTTAGCCATGTCCGTCTGTCTGTCTGTATTTCTGTGTATATGAGTATATATACTGTATATATGTAAACTGAGGGACTAGTTTTTAAGATATCGTTTTGCAATTTTGCCGATATCGAACCACTATAACATATAGCTGCCATACAAACTGAATGACCGGAGTCAAGTTCTTGTACGGAAAACTTTCACATTTGACTAGAAATATTCACGAAATTTGGTACAGATTATTTTCTAAGACAGCAATGTAATCTCCGAAGAAATTGTTCAGATCGGTTAGCTATAACATATAGCTCCTATACAAACTGAACAATCGGAATCAAGTTCTTGTATAAAAAACTTTCACATTTGACGTGACGAAGTTAACGTTTTTTCTTGTTTTGTATTAAGTTTTTGTTCACTACCTACTGTCACTGGTGTGTAAATGCCAATGTTCGGCTAACCTGCCTGCTACCGAACTGATTTACACTCAGAGGCAGATCAGCTTTAGGTGACTTCGTTCCGGTGGTTAGATGTACGGTTCTGTGCGTGTTGCATATAATGTTGCCACAGCAAGGGCCGCAGGTAGACGCGGGATAAAGAAGGGAGCTCAGCGTGAAGGTTTCATAAAAAATTGGAACTTAAAAGGATTATTCGATTTTCCCGGAATACAGTCTCAATATGCTACCTTAGACTTACCCGAACCAAAGTCTGTTGTTTTTTAATTCCACAAAAACAAAAAAAAAAAAAAAAGGTTTATTGTCTGTGATGTATTTATGATCAGAGAACTTCTTTACATTTTTTAACGATATGTATAGTGCACCGAGTCTGTTCTTAGAATGAGAACAATTGTTGGCTTCTCTTGGTTTAATACTGAACTACTATTGGGCCTCAAAGTCGATGCAAATTAACTGTACTCTGTTCAATTTGAATTCATGCAGTAGAATTTCTGGATATTACCGGTTACCAGCATCAGTTATTTGGAAGAAGATGGGTTTACACTGCCTCCTCGAATGTAATGCTTTTTCCAAATCTAGGCAACAACACTTCGGATCACATACTTTCACACATAACTTAACCAATATTTAGACAAAACTACACTAATTTTGTCATATTCTCGGATTCAGTTCTCACTTCTACTTCGGCCGACATAACCTAGCGAGCATAGCCTCTATCTCTTAATTCGCTGAATTATATCAATGTTGTCGTATATCTCGTACAGCTCATCGTTCCATCGACAGCGATATTCATCGATGTCAATGTGCAAAAACCATAAATTTTCCGCAGAAGCTAACTTTCCAAAAGTCATAATGCCAACTCATCAGATGTTGTCATCGTCCATGCCTCTGCATCATATAATAAGACGAGGATGATGAGTGACTTGCAGAGTTTCATCTATATTAATCGAGAGAGGACTTTACTTCTCAATTGACTACTCTGTGCGAAGTAGCACCTGTTGACAAGAGTTCCTCTGATTTCGATGCTGATATTATTGTCGATGTTGATGCTGGTTCCAAGATAGACGAAATTATCTACGACTTCAAAGTTATGACTGTCAACAGTGACTTGAGAGCCCAGTCGCGAATGAGACGACTGTTTGTTTGATGACAGGAKATATTTCGTCGTGCCCTTGTTCACTACCAGAGCCATTTACTTTGCTTCCTTGTCCAGTCTGGAGAAAGCAGAACCAATGGCGTGGTTGTTATTGCCAATATACGCGAGTATCTGCACACCCTTATAGAAGATTGTGCCTTCTCGATTCAGCCCTGCAGCTCGAATTATTCTCACCAGTAGTAGATTGAAGAAGTCTCATGATAGGGAGACGCCTTGTCTTAAACCTCGTTTGGTATCGAACGGCTTAGTGAATTCCTTCCCGATCCTTACGGAGCTTTTGGTATTGGTCAAAATTTATACAGCCGTATTAGTTTTTCAGTTATTAAATTAAATTCGGACATCGCGGCATAAGGGCAGCTCCTTTTCGTGTTGTCGAACTTTGAAATTGACAAAAAGATGGTGTGTGTCGATTCTTTTTTTACGAGTCTTTTCCAAGATTTGGCGATGGTAAATATCTGGTCAGTTGTGACGATGCTGAGGAAACTGAGGAGGCTTATCCCATGGTAGTAGACGCAGATTGTCCGGTCTCCCGTTTTATAGTTTGGGCTGAGTAAACTGAAATTTAAATCGTCGGGCAACCTTTCGTCCGACAATGTTCTACTAAGAAGCTGATGCGTGCTTCTTATCAGGCCCCGCCGTATTTGAATAGATCGGCCTGCAATCCAATAGTTTCTTAGATTCGCAATTCACTCGCCATTTCTAAAATCTTACCTTGGCAACTAGAAGCACATCCTTATATAAATAGAAGGACTTCAGCTTATTTGAGCTTTCAATTTTAGTAAAGAAACTTAACTCTTCCGTTATTGTCTGTGATCCATTTACGAACCAAAGCTTTTTTGACAACTTTGTTTATGGTATGGTATTGACAAAACCGAAGTCCTAAATCATTTTTCAATTTCTCAGCCAATTTCTTTGCGGATTGAGCTCACTGTTTGAAGTTGAACTAACTACAAAACATGCAAACTTTCACTTCTCCACCGATCACTGTACGTAGTCATAAATATGCCGCTATCGAATATTGGTTGTAGCGAATGGTATGCTTTGACAGCTCGCACGTAATCGGAAACCGAATTCTGTGACAAGACGCAAGCCAGGTACGCTACCATTTTCTCACCACCACAGGACCACTCCCATCAACTCCGATATCTCCCACTCCTTCACTCTCTTTCTTTTGCATGGCTCACTAAATCTTTGCATTGCTGACGTGCATAAAGTTATTTACTAACATTTTGACGCTTTTGATCTTTTCAGAATCGACAAGCGACATTGAAATGTTGTCGTTCACGCCAACTGCACTTTTATGTGCATGTGTGAGGGAGTGTACGAGTGTTTGAATGACAAACTTTCCTATTATTCCTACAATAAATAGGAATAATTAAAATGAAATGGGAATGTTTTATGCTGGCAAAAAAAAAAAAAAAAATTACTTTTTGGAAATTTTCACTAAAGAAAATAATAATAATATTAGAAAAGTAGTAGTTTAAAATTTTTCTTTCAATTACTTGAATAGTGTGGCCACAATTGTAAGTTTATAAGTGTCGCGTCTTTCATTGCATTCAGCAAAGTTTACAATTTCATCATGGGAAAATATATACAAGAACAACTTTTACAGATTATTAAATTTTTTTCAAAATAATCGTTCTCCTATTTCGTGAGCTTTTGCCATTTTATGGTCGTAATGATCGCAAACCTGTGCTCGATATTTGTTGAAGTGTTAAAAACTTCGAGCGTACATTGTAATTACATAAAGTTTAAGTCCCAATAAAACAAAGAACCGCTCGAAGTAATGAAAATATTGGTAGAGGTCTTGCTGAAGATCGTGGATTCCAAGACGTTTTTTAAAATTGGGACTGCCTCAAGTCACAACCGGATTTAGAGGAAGGAATTGTACTTGCATCCATATAAAATTGTACTCACTCAAGAACTGAACACTTTGGACTATCGCAAACTTGGGAAATTGCTGATTTCGATTTGGATCAACTTGAAAATAATAACGACTTTTTTTAAGGAAATCATCTTCTCTGATTCAACCTAATTATTGTAAGAAACGTTTGGAGATTCAATTACTTAAAGAAATTGTGAAATTAAATGGCCTCCAAGAAGTTGTGATTTAACACTATTAGACTAATTATTGTGGGGTTATTTGAAGTCATTGGTCTTTAGCGAAAAACCAAACTGTTTTGAAGCTTAAAAGCCTATATGGAATGTACTATTCATGGCATACGACTTTATTTAATGCGAAGAGTAAACAAAAGTGAAAAAACTTTTCTGGTTTTGCCGAGAAACCAGAAATGTTTCACACTGATTGATTATCCTCTAGCGGAAAAATGGTAAAAGTGGTCGTCCAAAATGGTGCATATTTTATGAAGTTCATTAAGCTTCTTTACAAATATTTAAGAAAATAAGTAGAGTTTGATTAGAAATACGAAAACACTTTTTAGACTACTCAATAAAAGGTTTTCCTTACATATAATTAATTTTAATCGAAGAGTTCTTCGAGCAGCTATATCTACAGACAGATAGACGCGAAGAACGACTGTTTAGTAGAGGTAACCGTTTTATTTATTAATTCTCATAGTGCCCATCAATGTCATATTATTATTCAGTAAAAGGAATAACAAATCTCGAGTTGTAAAAAAATTATCTGTTTGTTACATTCCATCAACCATAACCACTTAATAGATCCAACCCTGTACGTTGATCTTGGTTTCGTTGCGGTTGTGCTAAATCTTTCAAAAATATTATATACGGATATTTGAAAATTCAGACAAAATTTTGTACGCATATCTGCAGCTACCCATGCTTTTATCCCGTATTTACTTGGTTTACTTGACATGCAAGCTAACGTTTTCATACGCAACAAACAGTAGTGGTTAGTTAGCTACCCTTGTTTTGTAAAAAGCCTGAATCGGAACAAATTTATTTGCAAATTTATTGATTGTCTCTGTTAACGAACCTCATCACACAACTTACTTCCATAAACCTAGTAAGTGAAATTATAACGCAAAATATATTTACTTTTATCAGCTTCAGCAATACTGTCTTCTTTTTCACCAGCAATGTACCATACTATTCAGAAGATTCGCCATCTGGCAATTCTTCAAATACATTCTCATCGTCCTCAAAATCACTATACTTATGTCAGTTGACAAGTTTGCTGAATCATATACAACTCAATCAGAAATACTCCATCGAAATCGATCAAAATACTATCCGATGCTCGGTTACGTTTCATTTTACAAAATATCTACAATGTCTGTCGATTTACACAAAAATTAATTGGCAAAAATGGCGCGAAACTTCCTCTTGCCACCTTGAACAGCAGATGGCCACTGAATGACCTTATGTTGCCGACACGTCAGTTTTGCTTCTACCACGTTCTTAGACAAATTATAAAAAATATTTTGGACTTTTTTAAATATCCCGAAATTTCGAGTTTTTTATGAAATATAAGAAAAAATAACATAAAAAGGTCACGAGGTGACCTTAAGGTAACAGAAGGGTTAAAAATACGATAACTATGCTTCGAAACATTTCCATGAAGTTGTGAGATATGATGAAATGAGAATTTACACATATGCACCCGAAAGCAGAGATCAGTCAACTGTAAGGGTGTTTCTAAATGAGTCGAATCCGAAAAAGCTGTTCGCGCATGAAGCACTTCCAAGTAAATTGAATATTGGCAAGTATAGATAGATAAATAAATAAATAATTGAGGAATGCACCGCGACTTTAGGTCTATTGTGCCCTCACCTAACTCACAGAGACTCACTTAGCCCCAGCGTATTGATAAAGTCCAATATCCTGCTGGGTGCTAGTGAGGCGTTGTGATCCCTATCCGGAAACATGGATCCAAGGGCCTTCAATCTGCTATGAAGTCGGTTAGCAGTTGTTCCGGGGTTTCAGGCTCCCTGTCGCAAAACCGGCAGTTGGCGCAAGGAGATAGGCCCATGTTAAATAAATGTCTATTCAACTTGCAGTGGCCGGTGTAAAATGCGAATCCCTAGGGAGATTAATTATCGATTTAAACCAATTCTGGTTGTACCTCCTATTAGCAACTTGGGCTCGTTGCCAATGCCTTTTCCTGCCCACTCTTTCTTCCTTGCGGAGCAGCTCCTTTAAGGTATGGGGACTCACCCCGGTGAATAGTTCGGGCCCTACCATATTGGTGGAGGCTGCGGAGCGTGCGAGCTCATCAGCCAATTCGTTGCCGGCTATACCTCTATGACCCAGATTAGGTGCACCTGGTTCTGTTCAGCTAGGCTGTTCAACCGTTATCTACACTACTGGACGATTAGTGATTTAATTAGGAACAAATTTAGGAGAGTAAATCATAGTATGGAAATATTATTATTTAAAAAATACTACATTATTAAGGTGTAAGGTATGTAGCAAACAATTAAAAAACGAAAATTTTGAAGTAGGCAGTATAAATATGTAAAACGATTTGGAATGTACAAGTACAAAATAATATTATTTAAAAACCTTTATTAACAGGTTTGCCAAGTATTGTGCAAAAAAAAAAAAAATTAAAAAATTATTTGGGTGTAGAGTACACACTTTGCAGAGTAATTTATACATTTATTACATTAATAGGCTATGTATTTTTTTAAATAGTAAAAATTATCACGTATGCTGCAAACAAATTAGAATAATACAATATAAACGACACATTAAGGAAAATAACTTAAAATACAAATACATATACAAATATTGGAAGAATAAACTTTAGTAAGGGTGTCAAGCATGTTGCAAAAAATTTAAAAAATAAGTTAAAAATGTAGACAGTGCAAAAAACATGCCTTGTTAAGTAAAGTATGTAAGCAAATATTATTTAACCGGATTGCCTATCTTAGTTTCATTATCTAATAAAGTAGCGTAAATTTACCGCAGTAGTGGTTAGATCATGTCGTCCAAATATTCGAAAACACTCCAGCTCTGAAAGTATTCGACACAGTACAGGCCGAGGGAAACTCCGCTTCACTCCGTTGGAAGGATAAGGTGGAGAAGGGCCTGGCTTCGCTTGGAATCTCCAATTGGTGTCACTTTGCGAAAATAAAAAACGACTGGCGCGCTGTTGTTAACTCGGCTATAACCGCGTAAGCGGTTTCTACGCCAGTAAAAGAGGAGAATGCATAGTTTACCTACTTTGTTACCAAATATTTTACATGAAAACAGAAATATGCCTTTATTCAAGGCATATGTTATGCTGTTATTAAAAAAACGCTTAATAGAGTTATTAATGATTCGACACCACACTGTTCCTCTTTCATATATATTTCATATGCCATATGCCAAACAACAACACATCTACGAACACAAACTTTCTTTGCGCACACATGCACTCAAGCAGCCCCTGAAAGCATGCTGTTATGCCACAGCAGCCCAAAACATGTTAATGGCTGGCATTTTGAGTAATTATGGCTTTTTAAATACTTTTCACCACACAAAACCAACAAACATCCAACTGTGTACCATACCACGTGACTAAAGCGACTGGTAATTGGACGAAAGCTGAGGGTAGAGGAGAGAAGTAAGATGGGAGAGCAGAGAGTGTTTAAAATTTAATAAGGAAATTAAGTGGGTGAACAACGGTCACCACGTTATGTAACTGAAACAAGATAAAACAACAGCTTGGAAAGTCACAGAATGGAAATCAACAAAATGAAGAGAAAGAAATTTCAACAACCTAGTGTTGTTTAAAAATATATGCGAACATGAGCGTACAAGGAACGCTACCGCACACCAACACCGAGAGAGAGGAGGCATACGTGGTTGCAAGCTAACGGTAAATTTTGGTGGGCAAGTGCCATCGTAGCGGTATAGCCACTTAACTGCAAAAACAGCATGTGATTAAATACTTTCAGCAAATTTTCACCAACAACAACAGCACGACTGCAGTAGCAACTTAAGTGCTAACAACAAAAAAAAACCGAACACTTACTGGAAATTTTGCGGAGCATTGGTAACATTGCATACACATGCTATAAATTGCTCACCAAATTATATGTATAAATATATAATATTATATATACATGTGTGTGTATGTATGTATAACATGGGRAACGTGTTGAGGATATAGCTAGCAAGCGTCATGTGGCAAGTGCATGCATGTTTTGGCATACATGCTTGTTGCGATTCTTGCTTTTCTTTTATTTTTCAGCCACTGCATGCCTGAAATGAATTTATGCTGCTGACAATTAATTTCGAAAAAAGTTCAAAACTTAAACACACAGCACGCAGTCAGCAATAAGCCTCGACAACAACAACAAACACCAGTAATAACAGCAATAAAACAATAACAGTAACACAGCGCTCAAGTGCTTGGTGCACCAGAAATGAAAGAAGAAGAAACTAAGAAAAAACAGATCAGAATTGGATGCGCAACAATCTGCGGAAAATGTCAGCATACCATTTGTTGCCTGCAGAATATTTGGCAACTGTGGCAGACATAAAAACAAAACAACAAAAAACGTTAATTTCGATTGCACAGCCGCCATAATACCATTTACGAATACAAAATCGATCAGTTTGTATGCAACATGATATGGTGATCCGATCTGAACATTTTCTTCCGAGAATGCATTATTGCCTTAACAATAACGGTTGCCAAATTCTGAGCAGATATCTAGTAAAGTGAAAAAGAATGGAAAGGATATGAGCAAAAGGCCAGATCGATCGGTAAAAACCTGGACCTCTTCGCTTATATAGAGATAAACGAATATTCAGGCGATTATCGACTAAGCTCGTCACGCTGATCATTTCTGTATATATGGTGTACTTTATAAGACCTCTGACGTTACCTTTTGGGAAACTTCTTGCCAAACTTAATGTGCCCTAGTCAGGGTACAAAAACGTTTTTGTTGCTCACACAATACCATCATTATATATGCAAACTAACAACATCAATTTACACCTGCCACAACAGTATTTTAAGCACATTTACAAAAACGACAACAGCCGAGACATCAAAGGAGAAGTACATATGTATGGAGAGTGAGGAAGCTCTTTTCGGTACATATAGTATATCGCGTAGTGATGCATTTCATGAATAAAATTAGTCGAATAATATGTGATTCTTARTATCTCTTAAAGTTAAGTTCTCAGTAACGGTAATATTCTTAGACTGAACTCTCGCAGGGACAGAGCAGACTTTTCGAAAAAAGTTTCCGATATTAGAAACCGAAGTATATATTTTCTTTAAAGATATATTGTGTTCTTGGTTGGTTGAAAAGCATTCCATTGAATTCAATTTTCTCATTTTCTAATTAATTGTATACTGTTACTAAGCTCCAATTAGCCTAGAAATATGAGCTTTTTGGTCTGTCCACCATTAAAACTACCGAAAATAAATTTGTGGTCTGCCCAGTGCTGCTTGTTTTTCTCTAGAGTCCATTGCGTCGAACAACCCTTAAAGCCCACGAGCTGACCAACTCCTCTGCCTTTTCATTTCCTTCTATTTCTATATGACCGGGTACCAGATGAAATTAACCAAGTTACCTACAATAGGTTTAGTTATTGCCAGGTTGCACAACCTAACACAAGGATAACTTGGACTTGCTGGTTAGAGCAGAGGAACCCTTGACAGCCAAAAATACTGAATTGTCGTCACCAACTCCTGTTCCCATTTCACCTTTTGATCCGTCGTTGAATATGTAGATATTGCAGATCACAGAACTATTGGTCCAAAATTTTCTTCTACTGGGGAATGAAAAGAATGCATTCAATTCCACGAAGGTGTCTTTATCTCGGTCGCATTCCCAGTATATCCCAAGTCGTAAAGTCATGACTAGGATGGAAGTGAGCACTGCCTCATACTTCACTTGAATATGCATTGTCCGGATATCGAGAATAACTTCCTGAGTTTTCATTGTATTACATGTTTAGAAAACCGAAACTGCTTTCAAGAAGAAGATTCAACAAAACTGTCAGGAACGCATCAAGTTCTAATGTATTCTATGGGATGACCTTAAGTATCCATGAGGTAAGATGAGATTTGGCTTCGAACCATTTAATGTTAATGCTTGTATTACTTCACTTATTTCAGTATTGCTGAGCCAGCAAGCATATCTATAAAAAACTTCGCCTTATGGAAGGAACTCTCAAGAATTATTTAAGTTTATCGGTTTACTTAAACTCTAAAGATGTAATTAATATTCGACAAGGTATTATCGATACAATTTAGCATCAACTAACAGGTACTGTTAAAACCTTATAAGCTATAATCAAACCAGTCAGAAGAAAATACTAGTAAATATTGATGATATTAGGGGTTACCAAAAGTATACTCTTCCAAATGCATTTACATTTCAAAGTTTAAGTGGGTTTAGGTGTGTAAATTTGCATATAATTAAAGCCCCATGTCGACTCCTTAACATCGTCACATTCTCTTACCTAGCGATCTATCTTTCATATTGGCGATAATTAAATCTCGTTGGAAGGCAGTGAACGCAATTAGCTTTTCAATAATGCCAGGGCGAACAAAGCCGCTCTCTGTAAGGCACACCTACACACACTCCGTCACTTAATGCGAGCTTGTAGGCCTGGAGATAGGTAGGCAAATGAGACAATGAAACTCGTGTAATTATGTATTAAAACAATGCTAAAGCAAGATTGGCTAGCCAAAGCCAATTGTAAGGAGGACTTTCAAGCACACGAAAAATAATTTCCACAAGCAAACATGTGTTTAAGCAATCGGAAGAGACTGAGTAGACGCTTGTTCAAACTAAATTCCAGATTTCAGGTACAAGGCGCTTCAACTGATATTATTGAAGTTGAGTGCCGGCGGTTAAAATAGCTGAAAGTCAATAGAATACTTATTTGAAACTCTTGCCACAAAAGTCATAATAGTTTCTGTTATATTTAAAAGAAAATTTAGTTCGAGTTGCTAAATCCTACCTTCTGAAGATCTTATATCAAAATTATATTCCAGTGGAGCCTAGAAGAGTTTTTGGTACAAGATATCAAGTCGTGCTTTCAGGAGATCAAGTGTCTGAAAGTCAACGACAGACATATTATTTTGAACTTAATTGCTGAAATGAGAGCTAAATTGATATTCTTTACTGGCGTAAACACCGCTACGCGGTTACAGTCGAAATAAAAACAGCGCCCCAGTCGTTTCTTCTTTTCGCTATTTGCCGCCAATTAGGAATCCCAATGAATCTCGCCAACGGAGGGAAGGTACTGAATCGAATATTTTCAAAGCTGAACTGTTCTCATCCATGAGCACAATATGATCTAACCAGCGCTGTCTCGTGATTCGTTGAACCACCTTTCTCTCGAGCACCTCTAAGACCTCCGTATCGTGTAGCAGAACAGGAATAAAAAATTACTTATAGCGTTTGCTCTTTGATCGTGGGTCTTCAATAAAGGAATTTCTCAATTGCCTACTTAGTCCGAAGTAGCACCTATTGGCAAGACATATTCTGCGTTGGATTTCGAGGCTGGGGTGATTGTTGAGGTCAGTGATATACACTCTGATAGAAGATTGTACATTCTCTACTTAGCTCGTATTATTTTCGCCAGCAATATATTCAAGAAATCACACTACAGGACGTCTCCTTCTGAAATCTTTTTTGATATCGAACTTTTGATGTTGCTGAACATTATTATTAGCTTTACGGAGATACCAAGTTCTGATTTAGCGGCATAGAGGCAGATCCTCTTTCTGCTGTGGGAAGCTTCTTTAAAATCGACGAAGAGGTGGTTGTGTCTATCTTTCTTTCACAAGTCTTTACTAAGATTTGGCGCTTGGTAAAACTCTGGTCGACAAAATGTCGTTGTGGTTTACGTGAATACCTTCCTGCGAAGGCCTAACCTCACAGTGTTTTCTATTGCTAGAAGCACGTGGATTAATGCAATGCGTCGATCAGCGTCCCAAAGCATAAATGCATTTTGCATTTAATTTTTGGTTCCAGTTGGTTCGGGTGAATAGGGACACCCTAGTCACCTTGGTTAGGTTCGAGGCCCATCTAAAACCTCTACCGTAGTTTGGGTCCCGCACCCGGCCGCAGTGCGACTCCACATTGGACAAAATGCCGTTCCTGTATTTAGATTTAAACCACAGCCACCACGAATCTATAATCTCAATGACAAATGCTTTATATTTTGTGATATAAAGCTTAGAATTTGACTTCCAGCAGAATATTATAGCACTTTTCTGACTTAGACCATGTTGACATCAAACCAAGACCTTTAATGTCAGACATAGTGGATTTGGCTTTTAGTCGTTTCTTACGACAGGCATGCCTTGCCACGGGTTTTTTCGGTTTCCCCTCGAACCCGGAGGGGTCCCCCTACCCGCAGGGGGAACTCTGGTCGACAGTAGATCTTCCAGGTGTAAAGCCACTCTGATAAGCTCCAAACAGTTCGTTGACGGTGAGCTTCGGCCGTTAATCCATCGGTCCCTGCCACTTTGTGGTTTTATGGTTATGGCATGTTTTTTTTTTTTGGAATGCGAGATAAATTTCGTTAGTAGATTACTTGCAACCTGGTAAAACTATTAATTCTGAATATTGCAATTGCATTCTTATTGCAATCTTTTGGACCAATTGAAGGAAAAATTTGTGGAAAAAAAGGGGTTTGCAGAAGAAAAAAATAATTTTTCATCAGAACAATGCACAGTGTCACAAGAACATTCTGGCAATGGCTAAAATCCAAAAATTAAAGCTAAAATTATTGGAGCATCCACCGTATTCACCAGATTTGGCCCCCAGCGACATCCATTTGTTTCAAGAACTCCAAAAATGTATGAGATCTGCAGAGGGGAGGATCGTTGGAGCAAGTGTATTAATATTCAGGGAGATTATACTGAATAATAAAGTGGACTTTGAATCATAAAATTATTTTTTTCCTATCGAACCAAAAATCTTATTTAACAACCTGGGATTCCATCGTCAACGATTAGGAAATCGAGTTCGTAATCTCTGGATGTAACACTTTCAATGCCCTTCATTTCTGATTATATAATCGAAACGGACCTAGGTATTCTGATTATCAGCCACTAGATCACCTCTTTGGGTCATACAAAAGTATGATACGATCTTGAAACCTTCTGTTATTTTGACCGCAATATCTCCACTACGACGCGAGGACCCTCATCGTACTAGCATTTCTTTCGACTTTTCCGAAAGCAAATTGTTTCGCTGCAAGGAGCTTGAATAGCCATCTCTCGGTCCATTTAATTTTACATAAAGAGTACCTATTTATTGCTAATCCTTGTGCCATCTGTCTCTGTTTTCCAAACAAAGGAATTTATAAACGTGTCTACGCATATTTTATAAGTTTCTCGAGAGCCCTGACAAAAAGTTCCTCCGAAATATTTTTTCTCGTGTGCATATTCTTCATTTCTAATCTATATTCAAGTATTATTAAGTATGTTCAAAAAGTTTCCTAATTCCTTAAAGCATCTAAGTGAAATCTTTGTATCAGATCTCTAAACTAGAAAGGTTTCCGTTCCCACAATACTTGGGTACATATAATCGAAACGGACTTTAATTGATATTAAGTACGATCATCTCAGCAGAATTTCCACTATTCCATCACACCAACAACAACAACTGTAGCGCTCTCTGATGACTTTCTTTTGATTATTTTATTTACATGCAGCCTTCAATCCACTTCAAGCAAATGAGGAAAGCATACCACAGGCGCACTCTGCAAAACCACTCATCAAACACAAAGTCGTCAGCGGTTTCAGTGAGGCAATGTAAACCGTGGTGCACAGAAAAATAAAACAAAATCAAAGCAAAGCGTTAATAAAGTAAAACAACAAGAATTTATTATAATCGTCAACAACAAACAAAGTTATGACTAAATATTGGAGTTACCAAGTCTAAAAAAAATATTTAAAAATTTAAGATTAACATTTATTTTTGTACTGAAAATAAATCTATAGATTTACCTTCACATAAAATTATGTAGAAAAAATTGAAATAAAATAGATGTTACACGTTTTATTTTATGAAATTAAAAAAGTATAAATAAAAAACAAAATTTAAAAAAATTAGGCATGTGTTGCCAACATTCTCAAAATACACAACAGAAATTCATAAAACAGTATGTACTGAAGAAATATCACAAATATTTTTATGTGTAAAGTGTTATATGATACAAAAACAACAACAAAAAATTACTTTTTATTAAAAGGGTAGCCGGGTAACAGAAATAAAAAATAAGTAAATATTTTTACAAAATGATTGCTATCCTGGAGACAAAAATGCATTAGTTTAAGAAAATAAAATTTTTGTAAGGTGATATGGCAACCTTTGCAAAGTTAATCCAGTCGTAAGAGAAATTTAAATGGATTATTTCGGACATACAACTGTAAAAAAATTTAATTATTAAAATTTTCTGCGACTTAAAACTTTTTTTTAAATAATAAGTAAGACAACTTTAGCAAAGTTGTTAATGTCATAAAAGTTATAATAAAAGAAAAATTAAATAAATTTCAATGTCAGGTCAAAAAAAAGTTGACCATCCTAACAAAAAGTTTGTTTATAGTGAAATAGAAAACAATCTATGCATTAGGATTGCCAACTTTCTAGTATATTATACTTGTATAACAGCAGCTGCTTAAGTAAAATATACGTATAGTATGTATATTTATATGTGAAGGACGCTATTTTGTACCAGGTTTCCCCACTAAGAAAATAGCAAGTAAAGTAGTTAACAAATTAAAAAGCAAATAAATGAATGAATGAACCCAAAACGGAGCTGCTCGAAGATACAAATTGATTAGACTAGTCTAACTGCAGATACCTCTCTTTCAAATGCAAATACAGTATATTAGACAAATCTCAACAAGTATTTCAGACAGGACTTGCGAATTCAACAACCCTGAGACTGATTGATCTCGCTCAAGGTAAAAAAAGGTTATAGTTCCTGCTGAATACCTCACCTAAGGCTATTGCCCTGGTTAAATGTAAACAAATAAGAAATTTGTTTGCAAATTTGTTACTAAAAACTTTCAAGCTCCCGGCATCCATATGAATGACCGGATGCGAAAAAGCTGTCAGAATGTATGACAGCTTTATGAATTTGAATATACGCCTTACTCTGAACATAATGTTAGCATTATGCTAAGAAGTGGGCCTAAACGCTATGTGCATTACTAATTGCATCAAAGTTTGACTTATTTATTACTAATCCTAAAACTTATATGACAATTATCATGACTTTTAACACAACAAATTTATTTCTAAAAATATAAGACACTTTTAGTAGGAGTTCACTGTATCCTACAATATACACTGAGAAGAAAACTCAAACTCTAAAGCAAACACAAATATTCAAAATTTACTTCCAAGTTTTGCATTAACAGCTTACTTGCCTTCCCACTTAAACAACCAACCCGAACTCACATGAGCAAATAACTGTAATACACACACATATAACATGTATTAACAAGTGCAGAGCGCCTTACCGCTGACGAGTTAAAAAAAAAAATATCATGAAAGGAAAATATTATTACTCATATGGCACGTTAGGTGCTCACAGCGGCGGCAGAAAATCGAGAAAAAAATCCACTCACTCGCACAAGCAAACTAACTGAATTCACTTCAACACAGCAGGCAACGTTTGTGGATGACTGGGAATTTTCTAGTTGTTTGCAGTGTTGTTGTACAACAAATATATTTTTCTAGACAATAAAATAGCGCACGAGCGAAGCAACGTGTTATCCCTGCCACCGGGCAACATACTGGGTAATATGTATGTGTGTGTGTTTTTACCTTTGCATAGTGTATTTGCATAACTGTTTTGTTAGGCTTGAGAAAATTTTATTACCTGCAACAATAACTGAAAAAAAAAAATAGCTGAATAGCTGAAAAAAAATACATCAACAAAGTGTGCGTAAAGCGGTTTTGTGGCCGCCAGAAGCCGCAACCAAAGCGGAAGCGGCGCATTGAAATGTTGCGCTGCCATGTTAAATATTTGTACAAGGTATTATGGGCTACCTTCTGTCGCTGCAACAATTCGAAACAACAACTCGGTGTTGACACTACTGGGTGAATCTGAGCGACTGCGCTTACGTGGCATCTCAACAGGATAAAATATATGTCTTACTAACTGTATTGCCGTGCCTATTGCCTGTGGAGGCTCCATATTGCTTATTGCTTACAATATCTTCTTCTTCTTGATTGGCGTAGTCACCGCTTAGGCGATTATAGCCGAGCTAACAACAGCGCGCCAGTCGTTTCTTCTTTTCGCTACGTGGCGCCAATTAGATATTCCAAGTAAAGCCAGGTCCTTCTCCACTTGGTCCTTCCAACGGTGTGGAGGTCTTCCTCTTCCTCTGCTTCCCCCGGCGGGCACTGCGTCGAATACTTTCAGAGCTGGAGTGTCTTCGTCCATCTGGACAACATGACCTAGCCAGCGTAGCCGCTGTTTTTTAATTCGCTGAACTATGTCAATGTCGCCATATATCTCGTACAGCTCATCGCTACTCAGTCCGAAGTAGCACTTGTTGGCAAGAGTTATTATGCATTGGATTTCTGGGCTGACATTGCTGGTGGTGTTTGAAATTATCTAAAACTTCAAAGCTATGACTGTCAACGGTGACGTGGGTGCCAAGTCGCGAGTGCGACGACTGTTTGTTTGATGACAGGAGATATTTCGTCTTGCCCTCGTTCACTGCCAGACCCATTTGTGTTGCTTCCTTGTCCAGTCTGGAGAAAGTAGAACTAACGGCGCGGGTGTTGAGGCCGATGATATCAATATCATCAGCATACGCCTGCAGCTGAACACTCTTATAGAAGATGGTACCTTCTTGATTTAGTTCTGCAGCTCGAACTTTTTTCTCCAGAAGCAGGTTGAAAAAGTCGCACGATAAGGAATCGCCTTGTCTGAAACCTCGTTTGGTATCGAACGGCTCGAAGAGGTCCTTCCCGATTCTGACGGAGCTTTTGGTGCTGGTCAACGTCAGCTTACACAGCCGTATAAGTTTTGCAGGGATACCAAATTCAGACATCGCGGTATAAAGGCAGCTCCTTTTCGTGCTGTCAAGAGCAGCTTTGAAATCGACGAAGAGGTGGTGAGTGTCGCTTCTCCTTTCACCGGTCTTTTCCAAGCTTTGGCGCATGGTGAATATCTGGTGGGTTGTTGATTTGCAGGTCTGAAGCCACACTGATAAGGTTCAATCAGTTTGTTGACGGTGGGCTTTAATCTTTCACACAATACGCTCGATAGAACCTTATATGCGATATTGTGGAGGCTTATCCCACGATAGTTGGTGCAGATTGTGGGGCTCCTTTTTGGAGGATTGGGCATAGCACACTTAAGTTCCAATCGTTGGGCATGCTTTCGTCCGACCACATATTACAAAGAAGCTGATGCATGATGATTCGCCTTCTCCTGCCATTCAGCAGGCTGGAGAAGTGTTCCCTCCATAATTTAAGTATGCTCTGGGCATCGGTGACTAGATCACCGTTGGGGGTTCTACAAGAGTATGTTTCGGTCTTGACACCTTCTGTAAGACGCCTCAACTCTCGATATCTATCCCATCCCGCACGTGTTGTGGTCGATCGTAACGTTGCGATTTAGGCAGCCTGTTTTCTCTCCGCTGCGACACGGCACTCCTCGTCGTACCAGCTGTTCTTTTGTACTTTCCGAAAACATTGCTTACAATATATGGAATACTAATTTGTTTGACACATATTGTAAGCAAATAGCCTTTCAGTATTGTTAATTCACAGAAATATTATGCAAATTGGGTTGGGAATGAGCGAAGTCTTATATTTAATAAACTTATATAAGCATAAATCAAAATAACATTGCTCATATTAAATTTATTATTTTAATTGAATTCTTATTTTTCCCAGAAATATATTTGTAAAAAAAAGGATCGTAATCCTTTTTTTATTTTCCTCATAAAATATTTAAACAGTTCACGAGCTCAAAATATGTGCTACATCAGCTACCTATCCAACGGCATTTCGCAATGCGATAAAATAAAATTTTAACAAATGCCCACATACAGATTTTTCAATGGATGACATAAATTTTATCCTGTCGAGATGCCCCGTTAGTAACGCATAAAGCAAGTGTTGCTGCTCTGAAAAATATTCAAAGGAAAAATATAGCGCACACTATTTGCAGTTGCAAGTGCGTGCGCTGCGCGTCCATTATGCTATGCTTGAGGACGTAGAGTGCTGAATCGTAACGTACTACTTCTTATTGACTACCGACTGCGTGCTACAAACTTTGCGCTGGTCTGCTGTTGCACTTGACAGGTGGCCGCTGTTAACCTAATTACTCAACCCACATCGGTTAAGTTCTTATCGGTCTACGAAACTCTCAGGTATGCCTTCACCTTCAACCATAGCTCTGCACTGCTCAAAAAACATTTTTTTTTTATTTATATATTTTAATACCAAAAACTCTTCAGCATTGAACTTTCTCATTCATTAGCCAGTCAGATTTTCATGCAACAAATAGTTTCACTTTAGAGCTAGGCTGCCGCTACGTCACTTTGTAACTCATGAAAACTACAAAACTCTTACAAACTTCTTACCAAACAATCTCAAAATTGTTGCGCAAATCGCTTTGATGTTTTCTGACAATTAAAAACTAATTTCCGTCATTTGCAAGCGCAGCTTGCGCGTGGCAATTGGAATGTATGTCTTATAGTTCGCTTGACTTTCGAATCTGCACTTTAGAAACATTAAGTGAGTTTCTTCAGTTTAATCAAAAGATAATGAAAGCTTTGCAAGCTGCTTTGAAGAGCACATGTTTTTGCTTATGTCGATTGCACCTAAATGTAGACTATACATAAACTTTTACGACTACTGCGTTTTGATTAGTTTGATGCTATATTACGAGTATAATGTAGTCAAGGGACTTAAGGAGAGTCAAAATTAAGGCGAGGTTCTTTCTGCTTTTTACTATAAAAGACGAGAAATTAAAGATGTGAGAGGAGCTCTTGGTTTGTTCACACGCCTACCTCAAATGCAGAATCGATTCTTTTGTGAAGTGAGAGGAGCTCTTGGTTTGTTCACACGCCTACCTCAAATGCAGAATCGATTCTTTTGTATATATTGTGATACTTACATGAAATTTATGGTTAGTTACAGGTCGAACGAATTTCGAAATTAGACTTAATGGAAACTTAGTTCTTCACAATCACAACTTTCTTATTATTTTTCATACAATTTTCATTTTGATCAGAACCATCAACTTAAGTGTAATGTTAACACTTCCTGGAAACTCAAACCATTAATTGATAAAATTAAGAAGTGATGATATCTTCTTCTTAATTGTCGCTTCTTCTTTTCGCTACGTGGCGCCAATTGGATATTCCAAGCAAAACCAGGTCCTTCTCCACTTGGTCCTTCCAACGAAGTGGAGGTCTTCCTCTTCGTCAAATACTTTCAGAGTTACAGCTCATCGTTCCATCGAATGCGATATTCGCCGTGGCCAACACGCAAAGGACCATAAATCTTTCGCAGAACTTTCCTCTCGAAAACTCGCAACGTCGAATTATCAGTTGTTGTCATCATCCAGGCCGCTGCACCATATAGCAGGACGGTAATAATGAGTGACTTATAGAGTTTGGTTTTTGTTCGTCGAGAGAGGACTTTACTTCTCAATTGCCTACTCAGTCCGAAGGAGCACCTCTTGGCAAGAGTTATCCTGCGTTGGATTTCCAGGCTGACATTGTTGGTGATGTTTATGCTGGTTCCAAGATAGACAAAATTATCTACGACTTCAATGTTATAGCTGTCAACAGTGAAGTGAGTGCCAAGTCGCGAGTGCGACGACTGTTTGTTTGATGACAGGAGATATTTCGTCTTGCCCTCGTTCACTGCCAGACCCATTTGCTTCGCCTCCTTGTGCAGTCTGGAGAAAGCAGAACTAATGGCGCGGGTGTTGAGGCCGATGATATCAACATCATCGGCATACGCCAGCAGTTGTACACTCCGGTTCTTCCCGATACGGAACTTTTAATGTTGCTCAACGTCAGTTTGCACAGCCGTATTAGTTTTGCGGGGATTCCAAATTCAGACATCGCGGTATAAAGGCAGCTCCTTTTCGGGATGTCGAAAGCAGTTTTGAAATCGACGAAGAAGTGGTGTGTGTCGATTCTCCTCTCACGGGTTTTTCCAAGAATTGGCGCATGGTGAATATCTGGTGGGTTGTTGATTTTGTAGGTCTAAAGCCACACTGATAAGGTCCAATCAGTTTGTTGACGCTGGGCTTTAATCTTTCACACAATACGGTCGATAGAACCTTATACGCGATGTTAAGGAGGCTTATCCCACAGTAGTTGGCGCAGATTGTGGGGTCTCCTTTTTTGGGGATTGGGCATAGCACACTTAAATTCCAATCGTTGGGCATGCTTTCGTCCGACCATATTTTACAAAGAAGCTGATGCATGCTCCTTATCAGTTCTTCGCCGCCGTGTTTGAATAGCTCGGCCGGCAATCTATTTGCACCCGCCCCTTTGTTGTCCTTCAGACGGGTAATAGATATACGAACTTTTTCATAGACGGGCAATGGAACGTCTGCTCTATCGTCGTCGATTGGGAATCGGGTTCGCCTTCTCCTGGCGTTGTGCGTCCACTGCCATTCAGCAGGCTGGAAAAGTGTTCCCTCCATAATTTAAACATGATCTGGGCATCGGTGACTTGATCACCTTTGGTGGTTCTACAAGAGTATGCTTCGGTCTTGAAAACCTTCGTACTCACGCTTTTCGGCCTCTTTCTTCTTCTGTCTGTTGTGATCGATCGTAACGTTGCGAGGTAGGCAGCCTGTTTTCTCTTCGCTGCGACACGGCACTCCTCGTCGTACCAGCTGTTCCTTTGTACTTTCCGGAAACCAATGGTTTCGGTAGCAGCTGTACGTACGGAGTTTGAAATGCCGTCCCACAGTTCCCTTACACCGAGTTGTTGACGAGTGCTCTCAGAGAGCAGGAGTGCAAGCAGAGTAGAAAATCGTTCGGCTGTCTGCTGTGGTTGCAGCTTCTCGACGTCGAAACTCCTTGTGTTTGATGGCGTGCGTTTTTTGCTGCACAGAGGCGCGTGCGAATCTTGGCTGCAACAAGATAATGGTCCAAGTCGATGTTAGTACCTCGGAGCGTACGCACATCTAAACCACTGGAGACGTGTCTTCCGTCTATCATAGCAGGTTTTTCGATCCAGAGGCAGCCAGGTAGCTTGATGTATTTGCTTGTGCTGGAATTTAGTACTACAGATAACTATATTTCGGGCCCCGGTGAAGTCGATAAGCCGCAACTCAATTGGGGATATTTCGCCGTGGAGGCTGAATTTACCGACCGCAGTGCCAAAGATACCTTCTTTGCCAACCCTGGCATTAAAGTCGCCAAGCACAATTTTGACACCGTGTCGAGGGCGGCTCTCATAGGTGCGCTCCAACCGCTCATAAAAGGCATCTTTGGTCACATCGTCCTTCTCTTGCGTTGGGGCGTGGGCGCAAATCAGCGATATGTTGAAGAACCTTCAGATAAGAAAGCAACCCCGAAACGATTTTTATAATTACAAAAAATCTGGGTATTTAAAATTATATATATAATAGGTGTCTGAGAAATAGGCATAATTTTTAATCTTGTAAATTACGAGATTACAATTCCGAAATTTACTTTTATCAAGATTTTTATCTGATTTTCTTAGTTTGGTTTCTATCCCTAATAAATTTTAAAACACCGCAAATTCGTGACTATTAAGCATATCCGATATATGTATATTTGAAAAGATAAGCAACAACACTTTTCATATGTTGAAGTTTCGAAATTACAAATTTCGTTTCATTTTACTTTTCTATTAATGTCAAGAAGTTTATCTTACCTTCGTATTAAGAATTCAGACACGATTCCATTTTAAAATCACGAAAAATCACCATTATTAAAAAATTATTATGCTGATGGATATCTCGTGAAAAAAGAAGATTTTCAATCTAAAAGAGGATTACAATTTTTCGGTACCGAAGTTCGTGGATTTTTATTTTGCTGTTAAAGAAATTATTTGGATCTCATTTCAATAATAAAGACAGTATTAATTTGAAAATATCGAAAATTCGGGATTATCTAAAAATTGTTATTTGTTATTTCCCAATCTTAATCTCTCGGGATTACTTCTATTTTGCTGTTAAAAAAGTTATTTTTATCTAATTTTCATATCAGGTTTACTGTCCCATATTCATCTGAAAATCCGAAAATTAGGTATTATTAAAAATTATTCTGATAGATATCTGAAAGAAAATCGATTTTTAAAGTATTAATATTTCTTCTATGTTCCTGTCAAAAAAATTATGTGTTCCTAAAATCTAACTTTCATTTCATGTATTCAGTCCCATCTTCTTTGGAGAAACACGAAGGCTTATTAATGAAGTCATTCTTAAAAAAATATGAAAATTAAAGCAAAAGAAGTTAACTTTAGAAACTAATCCCGAATTTAGGATTATTAGAGGTGTGATTCTAAAATATTGTTCACGAAAATTAAAATAGCAACAACTGCAAATATCGTCAACACTTCTTTCGCGTTACCAGGATCCCGTTGTTTCCCGAACCCGAAACTTCATTTAAAATTTGTTTAAATGAAATTCCCCATTTTAAACGTTACTTCAGGACTTTATTGTTCTTTGGTATGTTATATTGACATATATGGATATGTATGTAAGTATGTATCCTCAAAATTCGGGACTATTAAAAAAGTGATTTAAACAAAATATTCACGAAAACTAAAACAACAAAAACTGCCACTCAACACTTTTTACGAGTTGCCAGTTCCCCGAACCCAAAACTTAATTTAAAATTTCAGAGAAATGAGCATCGCCTTTTTAAACGATATTTCAAACTATGAATATAGGAATATCATGTAGCTGTTCCCTCAACAAGTAAACCGTGTTTCCTTTCTAGCGCAGTTATCGAATGCATCGCAAATGCATGTGTATACGAGTATAATAATACCCAACGAATACCCTCTTCCCGCCCAACCGACGCAAAGGGCGCAATCCGCGAACGAGCGGAATTAGCCGAGTTATAAAAGGCAAGAGAGTTTTAAGCATTGCGATCTTAAGCAGCTCAGCTACAGAAACAAAAATTTCAACAGCCAAAATTTAAAATTAAATTTAAGTTTATAATTTTTAAATGTTACTTGGTAAGAGTAGATAAAATAATTTTGTTTAATGGTAAAGAGTGAGTCTGTTAGATCAAATGTGTTGGAATGAGAATTGAACTCGTGACATATACGGCGAAATGGTTCGTTTAATTCAAAATTTGTTCGAGATAATTTTAGAAGTACGGGTCTAAACTGCCTGGTACAGCGAGCAAGAACGTGAAAATTAATATCAGACAAGAGAGATGGGCTCAGACTGACCCATTGATGAGTTTTACAAGAAATATTATACCAAGCATTTCCCTACGACTAGCGAGTGTAGGGAGATYTATAAGCTTTAAACGGTTAGTGTAAGGGGGAAGATTTAAATTGGAATCCCAATGCCACTGATTTAAGGCAAAAAGTAAAAATTGTTTTTGAACGGACTCTAGTTTCTCAGAATGCACTTGATAACAAGGGTTCCATACTACGGAAGCATACTCTAATATAATCCTCACCAAAGATGTAAAAAGAAATTTTTGTGGTAAGCGGATCTCTAAATTCTTTAGACCAACGTTTAACAAAACTARGAGCACCTTTAGCTTTAAAAACCATGGAAGATGTATGAAGATTAAAATTGAGTTTGGGGTCCATAGTTACTCCCAAGTCAACAAAACTGCATACTTGCTCCAACCTAAAGTTTTGTATTACGTATGAAGTAGGGTCTACGGATCTACGTGAAAAGCACATCATTTTACATTTTTTAAGGTTCAATGACATGTCATTTCTAACACACCAAGAAACCAGGTTGTTTAAGTCTGACATCTTTCGTTATTTGAGGTGAATGATTTAAAAAGTTCTCCATCGTCAGCATATAATATAAATTTTTGAAAACTTAACAACAGATGATATGTCATTAACAAATAACAAGAACAGAATTGCACCTTGATGGCTACCTTGAGGAACGCCTGAAGGAACATTGATTATGTCAGAAAGAGTATCGTTAAATATGACTTGTTGAATTCTATTACTAAGAAGCAACCCATTTTAGAAATATTGGTTGAAAGCCAAGAAGATCAAGTTTATTCAAAAGAATTAAATGGGATACTTTATCAAAAGCTTTACTAAAATTTTTGTGTATATAACATCAGTATTCTTATTCTCCCTAAAGAGATATGATACATGTGGTACAAATTCAAGCAAATTATTTCTTGTAGATTTCCCTTTACGAAAACCGTGCTGAGAACATGAAATTAGTGGAGAGATCCGGAAGATTATGTCGTCGGTTATAATTGTTCAAAAAGTTTAGGTATTGCAGACAACGTTGCTATTCCGCTATAGTTTTCAATAGATGACCTAAATCCACTCTTATATAAAGGAATTATAAATGATCTTTTCCTTATAGAAGGAAATAAGCCTTGCATAAGAGATGAATTAAATAGTTTTGTTAGGGGTTGGTTTATATGTATTAGCAAGCTTGGACTACTTAAGAGCGAGGAGCAACAGCAAATTACAAGAGAAGTTCTCAGGCTAAATAAATTAGCGGAAATTACGGATGGGAAATGCATGCATACGGATATATGTGTGTATTGCTATGTAGTTGACCGCTGGCAAAGCGGTAGACGGGAGAGACAATGCAGCTAGTTGTTTGTGGCGTTTATGTTGCATATATGTGTGTATATTTTATACGCTTTTTCTATAGGTGTGCATGTATGTCTGCACAAGTGCCAGTGTGTTGACTATTCAACCGCAGCAACGCTAGCAGCCGTAAAGATACTTGGAAAACCAGTAGTCTACCTTCCTACTTATTGCTGCTGCTTCTTCTTCTTTGCTTTGTCAGAGTAACGGTAAACAAACCGCAAGGGCAAAGCTCAGCGTAGGCAAACATGTCTGTAATGAATCTATCAAAACGATTTAACAGCCAGCAATGACTATCAATAGCAATGACGACAGCCACGACAACAACAGCAACTGCAAGAACAAAAACAAATGCTGCAACAAACACTTAATAACAAATAAGCAGAAGGAAAACGGAAAGAGGTTAACGGTAATTTGCTAAAGGCAAATCGAATGGCAATATGTACAAGTATGGAAGAGTGCCAACAAGCTAGCATGCTAGCAGCACAATGTGCAACATGTGCGCACCACATACATACTCAGTCCATATACAGTCAACTTATGCTTGCTTGTATTCGAATAGTGTACCCGGTTGGTTGTTAAGTGGCAAGCGAACACTCATACTCACACTTACAATGACATCAGCCAAACACATGCACTCGCACAGAGAAACACATGACAACAAACAAACAGCATGCTATCCGGATGTTTTCGGCTCATGCAAGCGTAAAGTATGCAATGCAAAGTACAGAAACTCATCCGTCCCTCTCTTGAAGATCAGAACGAGCAGCTATCGCATACGCGCATATTTTTGGCTGTTTATTTGTGCATTTAATACAGTCGTGTGTCGCAAATGAAAAGCTTTGGAACGCGCTCAAGTTAGTCCAACCGGTTTGTTTAATCATAAAATGTGCACCAACACAGGGTGTCAGAAATGCACTTTCACTGAGAGCGTTTAGTGCCACAAACCTACTGTAACCACATAGGTATGATATCCTGCGAGTTCCGGTACTTTCATTAAATGCTTGAGTATGAACTCCTACACGCAAGTTGATATATTCACCTGAATGTGTACTTACTTATATATTCCTAGGCGTCGTGCACAAGGCAAAGCCAGCCATCATCGCGCTATCATCGAGCTATACCATTCGGCCGCGGTCCTGTTTCGTGGCACTCCTTTGCCCCTCAGTATTACAAGGCAAATATTTGTACAACAATTGTATATAAGCAAGCACGTCCGCACATCTATACATATGCAAGAGTGTGGTACACCGAAGCTATGCATTATTTGTACGGAAATATGTATTAATATGAAAGGTGCAGCAGTTCTTCCGTGTAGAGCAAATGTATGCCAAGTTGATAGCCCATATCAAATGTGTAAATACCATCTATATACTAGTATATCCATCGTGTTTAGTCACTTTTGATTTCTTTTTGAAACTTGGTTTCAAAAACTTCATTCGGCTTTCCTGGTCTCATTCGGTCTTGCTTATCTACAAACTTCAATCGGCTTTACTGGTCGCATCCGAGTTCCTAGTATACATATATCTCTTAATATCGACCAGTTTTGGGCTACAACAAAGAAAAGAAAAGAAAGAGTTGTCTTCTTTATATTTTTCGACTAAAAATGTCTCACCTTTGCTAACTATCAATTATCTATCTCTTCCATCATGTATGCGATTCAGGTTTGATTTGTCTCATTCGATGTTCACATTCCAGTTTCGGTTCTACATATAACTAACGAGATCAATCAGAGCATAAGTCACTGTGAGTTTCCGAATCACATCCGAACAGTATCGAAAATCAATCAATCATCCTCAATCCGCATATGAATTATCATCTCGGAAGTCCATAAAACCATTTTTGAAAGGAAAAGGCAAGCCTTGATCATTTCTAATTACCGACTTCAAATAACCATCTAGTATTGTATCGCAATTCCAATCGCAAAGAACTTTACTGATTTAAATTTCTACACTTTCTTCTATCATCGCTTAGTTTACATGAGCTTTCGCTCATTTCCTTTTCCAAATAAAAGCTCTTAATGGCAGCCCACGGTCAAAAATTAGCGGATTTACATACGCGAATAGCTCGATAAGTCAATAGTTTTTTAAGATTCCCATAAAATCATTAAGTAAATATGGTCTGCCTGCCTAAAAAAACTATGTTCGTACCACTTCTTTGACAATTTCGAACTCTTTAAAAAACTGTCAGTAAAAATTTAAGTTTTTGGATATGGCTACTTCCATACATTGACAAGTGTATGAAGAAGAATGTCAAAAAATGTCAGATAAATCGATCCAGTGGAACCTGGCAAATTGTATCGTGGGTACCATTTTGAGGAAGACAATTTCCAGAAGAATGAGTTTAAATTATCAATTCCGGGGGAAACAATTTGGTTACCAGGTCAACAAAACATTTGTGAAAATAATTTAAAATTTTAAACATTCGTTTGTATACATTTTGATGAACAGTTAAACAGACGAGCTTTCACCAAAGAAGTCCAAAATATTCCAAGATTGAGTGAATAGTTTTTTTTAGTGAATTCAAAATATATAGGCAATGGTACACCGAGTTTTTCGATATTAATAAAACGAATAAAGAAAAAGTAGGAAAGACCGGTTTTATATAATCAAAATGAGTTACTAATTAGTAGGATAAATTATTAACTTAAATTTTAGTTATAATGCGCTCAAATTATTTACTCTGCTTAAAACGATCCACGAGGGAAATATTTGACTTCACGTAGGGGAGGGGATTTCCTTAGGCATAACTATGGAAAATATATAAATTAAATTGGTCGGACAACACACTGATCTAAATCTATAATTCAAAATGCTCAAAACTGAGGTTATCTACAAAACTAAAATGCAAGATCAAGCTAAAGTGAGGTCAAGTAGAGAAATAAAATAAAAATGAAAAAAAATATATATAATTATTTGTTTTGAAATGTTATTCTTCTTCTTGATTGGCGTAGTCACCGCTTACGCGATTATAGCCGAGTTAACAACAGCGCGCCAGTCGTTTCTTCTTTTCGCTACGTGGCGCCAATTAGATATTCCAAGTGAAGCCAAGTCCTTCCAACGGAGTGGAGGTCTCCTCTTCCTCTGCTTCCCCCGGCGGGTACTGCGTCGAATACTTTCAGAGCTGGAGTGTTTTCGTCCATCCGGATAACATGACCTAGCCAGCGTGGCCGCTGTCTTTTAATTCGCTGAACTATGTCAATATCATCGTATATCTCGTACAGCTCATCGTTCCATCAAAGTTTTGAATTGTTAGGGAAGATAAAACTGACATTATTTTGGTCTAAATTCATAAGCAGTTATAGAATTAATGTGAGGACTTGTATCAAACGATACGGCAACTGATAAACGCAACACTCAAAACCACCAAACCGCTAAAAGATGAAGGTGGCAAATTGACAGCGGCCAAAGATAAACAGACTACCATCTGGGAGCGTTATTATGAAAAATTGCTCCCACCAACTTCGTCGGATGCTATTCAGTCAACTCGTACCCGAATGAGATGGAGATAATGACTGCTATCAGAGCATTAAAGAACAACAAAACTCCTGTGTCGGACAACATCAAGCCAGAACTCCTAACAGCTGAACCTCAGAGGACAGCGCGGATGCTGTTTCCTCTACTGAGAGATATTTGGGCCTCAAAACAGATACCAGACTAGCTGAAGGAAAGTGTGTACAGACGGGCATGGCTAAATACACTCAGCTTGTCATATTGATCATTTATAAATGCACTTTATAAGATCTCCACCGTTTGCTTCTGACTTTTACGAACATCGTAGTAACCTGAATATAACCTGTCTGACAACAATAAGCGGTAGCTGATTATTCAACAGCACAAGCTTCCTTTTGTATATATGTATACATACGTACGTGTGTAGGTATGTACGTGTATGCGAACGCTCACACAAAAGATAAATAGAAGACAGCAATACATAGCGAGCATAACATTGAAAAACAATAACAATTCAATCAATGAACGCCAATTTACTATCACATGGCATCCACCCATTGCTTACATACTTTGGCTGACATCGTTCTGTGGTTATATGCTTGAGTGCAAGCAATCTTTTTTGTTTCTGGAGAGAGAATCTTCCAAAGACACTGTCAGAGTAAAACTGGCATGATTCAAAATGTCCGCTGGAGATGTCTACGTACTAAACCCTATTGTGATAGCATGTATTTCGATCTGCGGGACTGCCGTTAAGTACTATTTCAAGGGACCAAGTGATAAATGCATCCACACATACTACCTCAAGAGTTCTTTATGTGGTCTTATGCTTCTAAGTTGCCGTTCTTTCACTTTGAGTTCTCGTAGCGTTATTGCGCCCCACTTTTTCATTTTAGTTCACACCAGCTATTGCAACTTGTGATTTACTAAGTTGTCGCTCTTTAACCTTTTATTTATTCGATCTTCTATGGTGGTTCTCTCCACCACAAACCTCAATACCTGTTTTAGACTGTGTATTGCAATTAAGGTAGTTTAAAATATCATAAGCAAAGAACACAGCTTTTATCGGTGCAGCGCTTTTCGTCTAATCTATGGTATTTCTTAACTGGACTTTTCAGAAGCTTCCCAAGTACAGTCGATACCTTCTTACGATACCAGCTTTTGGGCTTTATTCAGATTTAACCACCGGACTTATGTTTTGGCCTGAGTATTGAATTCAAAAGGGGAAGGCTGATACTGATATATAACATCGTGTTTTGGTCAAAAAACTATTCACAAGAAACTCAGGAAAGACTTAGCCAGGGTTTTTCTATTAAAAAATTGGTTCAATTATACCAATATGTGTATTTTTATACTCTAAACAGTAGTTAAGTAGAGTATTTATATTTCTGCATTAGAAAAGTGGTTATCAACTAATGGCAGCAATATTAAATAAAAGATGTTCATTATGCATTTTCAAAACTAATTTCATTGCATTATTACGTAAGTTTAAATTTTCGAAAATTCAAAAATACAAAAATTATGTAATTGCTCTTGAAATCAGCACAACGCTCCATTCTATAAATAGCACTAAACAATCAATTCTTTGAATTTTACATTTGTACGCACATACACATTAGGTCGAGCCAAAAACTAATCTATCGAATTCAAGTGTTAAAATTACATAATGTACTTGAAAGCGTTTAAATATATGAATTTTTTAATTGAAGGTAAAATCCCATGATGTCTATTTTCAAGGAAATTTATGCTCCACAAGAATCTGTTGAACAAACACTTTTAATCTAAACGGTACAAAAGTTATGCTATTCTTAAACAAAGAAATGTTTACGTATTATTTATATGTAAAACATGAAATATTAAGATAAAGGACTTTCAGGAATATTTTTATACCCTGAACAGAGTATATTAAATTTGCCACTATGCAACACCCAAAGACAACGTCAGAGATAAAGTATATATACTATATAAATCATAGTGGCGAACTGTGACGATGTAGCCATGTTCGTCTGTCTATCCGTCCGTCTCTTTGTATATATGCAAACTAGTATTTTAGGTTTTGAGGTATTGATTTGAAATTAGTATATTCGAAGAGATATATGCAACCATTTTGGCATATGTTTTCTAAAGTAATCATGCAATCTCCAAAGGAAATTTTCCGATCGAATTACTATTCTTGTAGTAATATTAAGCTGCCATAAAAGCTGACCGATTGGAATCAAGTGCTTGTACAGAAAACGTTTTCATTCGACAAGATATTTGAAAGAAATGTGACATGAATTATTGCCCAAAACAATGGTACAATCTCCGAAGAACTAGCTTAGATCGAGTCACTATAGTATATATCTACCATATAAACTGAACTTGTAAGTTATTTTAAGTACTTTTGAAGTGTGCAGCCGAAGTTACTATTTTTTCTTGTTTACTCTGTATATACATAGACTGAGATTAACCCATAAATTTTACAGTTTTTGTGTGTGGCTCACCCTATTACATAAATTTATAATAAATTAATATGTGTCATTTATTTTGTTGTTGCTTTTTTCATGAAAATGATAACAATAGGCAAAAGTCACAACAGAAAATAAACCAGTTAAAATAATGCAGTGCCACAACGACAAACATTTTGCACTCGGTACTCGCTATCTGCCCCCATCCATTCCCTCTCTCCCCATACGAACATTAAATGGCAGTCACACGTACTGAAATGAGATAGTGCATTAGAAATGTATTTGGAGGTATAAAATATATTTTTGCTTGTATGTTTGATATGTATATCGAGGAAAATGGTACATACGGCATAATTGCATTAGAAATGGTGGTGTAATTTTGTAAATTTTTCTGTTTTTTTTTTGGCGGTCAGAAGCACAACAACAGCGCAAAGTAGTGTGAGGGTTTGCTCGCTTTAACATGACAGAAATCGATTTAAAGCGAAAGCAAATGGCAACCACCATATTTATACCTAACTAGCTTTGGTATGAGTCGTAGATATATTATATATAACATACGTATATTTCTGCGCACGTAGGTATGAATTTACATTTACATACAATTACATTTGTATGTATATTCTTCCTCACTCGCAAATACATCTGCGTTCCCGCATATTTACGTAAATGAACTTATCAATATGCATTTGAAATGCAATTATATATCCTCCCTATGACCTAATACAATATATTATGCATAACAACAGCAAATGCAACAATCAAATATTTTCTCACGTTAATAAATTTGAATTAATTTTATCAAGTGTCGCTTAAGCAGCATTTCTTCACCTATGTAGATACATATTGTACATGTATAAATGTACATTAAGAATAATAATAATACCCAAGGGCGCAATCCGCGAACGAGCGGAATTAGCCGAGTCATAAAAGGCAAGGGTTGCATTGCAATCTTAAGCGTTGCGATTTTAAGCTGCTCAGCTACAGAAAAAAAATTTCAACAGCGCAAATTAAGAATTAGATTAAAGTTTACATTTTTTAAATGTTACTTGTTAAGAGTAGATAAAAACGTTAACAAAAACTTAACTAGAGGATTCTAGTGACGATTTTAAGTTACAGACACATCCTCAACATACTTAACCGACATTATTTTTATTATTTATATACTTTATAGAGCCTCCAACTTTTTCTACTGAGTGTTACAAACTTAGTAAAGCTTATCTGGTGTATAAAAAACCAAAAGATAAATTGAAAACCAACTGAGATATGGAAACCTGGAAGCCTTAACAGCGTAACTGCAGACAGATGAATCGGAATCGTTGTTTTAGTTTGACCGTAGACCGAGATGGCTACCACGATTGGTTACTTTAGATAACAATCGACAATCTACTTCAAAGAAGTATTTCACGCTATGCTTATGTCTTGTGAGTCGAAACAGTGAATTTCAGCCGACATCCTGTTCCAAAAAAGCGTAAATCTGACCTATCTGTTGGTATTTGCATGATGTGATCTACATCGACAACAAATTAGAAAAGTGCGAAACGGCAGGGCTATAAGTGTTATTTTTTAAACATTTAAAGAAGAAAAAGGCAAGGGTTTAGAGCATCTCTCCACGTAAATATACATAGTTTTTAATATTATATATAGCTAAGTGGCAGAAATTACTTCATTAGTTTCCCTAATTGGGGTTAAGATATATTGCAGTAAATTAATCATATTTATTTTAGAGTATAAAAATGTCGCGAAATTTTCACAGAAATTTTAATTTTTTTGTGAAAATGTCTGCCAAAAATTGGTTTTTAAGTTGTTTTTGCTTTGTCCAAGTTCTATGTTCTAAGTTCTTAATATCTTAACTAAAACATGTATTTTTTACTTAAGATGATCCTGTAAAGAGTTACATATCTTGCGAATGCAGCTGTTTCAGTGGGGTCACTGGAAATTGCATCATAATGGCCGAGTTTCAAATATTTTTTACCAAATATTTCAGAATTTGTTAATAGTGTATGTTTTTATCAATAAAAACTCTAATAAAATATTTAATTTTTATATAAGGAAAAAGGCTGTGTTTACCCAAGGAAATCCATGTAACCTTTAAACCATACTTTAAAACCAAAAGAAAACCATGCAAAATTTAAACCTTGTAACTAAAAAGTTTTAAATTAATATATATGGATAAAACCTCGCAACCAATCCGTTTTCCCTGTATTATCCAAAAAACTCAGAATTTAGAGTTTTTCCATTTTCTCTTCAATCCGTTTATTTATATCAATTTGCCCCAAAATAACCGGTAAAAACACCTTAAACTTTTGCCCGACATTCAGATGTTATAAATTTCGTAAGAGCTTACTGGCACTTGCACACTACTAGACGATTTAGATCAGAGAACCTTAACGGTATTAATTGAAAGCTCTTAACGAGCATCTCGTTGATAAGCCTTGCGCTCAGCAAATTAACATTTGCTTTCTCCATGCAAATTCAGCTGATTCAGCATTTTGAAAACTCATGAGAGCTTCCTGACACTCGCACACTACCCGATGATTTAGATTAGAGAACCTTAACGGTATAAATTGAAAGCTCTCAATGAGCGTCCTATTGAGAAGCCTTGCGCTCAGCAAATCAGCAGTTGCTTCTATTCTCCACATTCAGCTGGTTGAAAACTCACGAGAGCTTACTGACACTCGCACATTGCCGCATTACCTGATGATTTAGATTAGAGAACCTAAACGATATAAATTGAAAGCTCTCAACGAGCGCTCAGCAAATCAACAGTTGCTTCCATCCTCCACATTCAACTGATTCAGCTGGTTAAAAACTCACGAGAGCTTACTGGCACTCACACATTTACCGGCGATATAGATTAGAGAACTTTAACGGTACTACCTAAAAACTGTCAATGAGCATTTTATTGAGAAGCCTTGCGCTCAGCAAATCAACAGTTGCTTCCATCCTCCACATTCAACTGATTCAGCTGGTTGAAAACTCACGAGAGCTCACTGGCACTCGCACATTATCCGGCGATTTCGATTAGAGAACTTTAACGGCATTACCTAAACGCTCTCAATGAGTATTTTATTAAGAAACCTTGCGCTCAGCAAATCAACACTTGCTTTCTCCCACCAGCATAACAACGTTTTGCATAAGCAATATATGACAGTTTGACAGCTGGCGCTTGCTGCACTTGCTATTTAAACAACTGTTATACGAAGACACAATTTAGTTTGTGTTCAATCATCTACGGTAAAATACCAAACAGAGCGAGTAAGGGATTACGCCTATAATTCTTGCGCTTTTCGTAAAGTTTTGGATTCCAAGCAGAGCTGCAAGCTTTGCTGTTGCAGGAGGACGGACATGCTTACGCGTCCAGTCGTTATGCACGAGCGTACATTTTTCGGTTGTCGGTTTTGTTTTCATTGGCCAGAATAATGGGTTGGTTACACGCCTTAAGCTAATGGCTACACAGCCGACATCCCGCGGGCACTTGCAAACGATTAATGAAAGTTTCGTTTCAATGATATCAACGCTGAAAGCTGAAGTTTTAAAGGCAAATTCAGAAAAAAAAAAAAAACAAAGCCACGAACTCACTTAATATGCCGTGTTTTGTTGACGGAGCGGTGGCGTTGTGCGTTCAGTCTGTCGTTGAGCAACGTTTGTATTGTGTGCGTGGCGCAGTCGAGAACGAGTGTCGTTAGCCGTTGAAACGGTTTTTCTGTGCTTACTCGGTAGCACACAAATATCTTGCCAGTGATTTAAGCTCTGTAATGGTGGGTGAATTAATTGAACAGGTATATTAAGTTAAGTTTGTCACGAAATTTGTAAAACCCAATAGCAAGGGTCGGAGACCCCGTAAGGTATATACATAAATGATCAGTATATCGAGTTGACTCGATTTAGCCATGTCCGTCTGTCTGTCTGTATATATACGAACTAGTCCCTCAGTTTTTAATATATCGTTTTGAAATTTTGCAAATGTCATTTTCTCTTCAAGCAGCTGCTCATTTGTCGGTACTGCCGATATCGGATCACTATAACATATAGCGGCCATACAAACTCAACGATCGGAATCAAATGGAAAACTTTCACTTTTGACAAGATATATTCACGAAATTCGGTATAGATTATTTTCTAAGGCCACAATGTAATCTCTGAAGAAATTGATCATAACGGATTACTATAGCAAACTGAATTATCGGAATCAAATGCTTGCATAGGAAACTTCCTCATTAGACGTTGTATCTTCACGAATTTGATATGAATTATTGTTCTTAGGAATAACTTAATTTAGGAAGAAATTGTTCAGAATCAAGGGCTTGTAGGGAAAACTTTCGCATTTGAAGTTGGATCTTTACGAAATTTGACATGGATTAAGCAGAAACAGGTAACAATATATTCTCCGAAAAAATTGTTCACATAGCATATAGGGTCCATACAAACTGAACACAGCCGAACTTAACGGGTTTTCTTGTTTCTAGTATCAAGCAATAAAATATAATTTTCTGTTTATATATGAAACACAAGGTTTATTTTATGGAATGATTTAACGGTATAAAGGCGTTTAAAATAAGTATAAGTTTAGCGTTGCAAAAGAAAAAAAATATTGTTATAAATACCATAAAACATTTTAAAAATCTTATGATTTTATCCAATTGATAATTAATCGTTGGAATGATACCACCATATAGGTGGTGGTATCGTTGGAATGAGGAAGTCTTCATGATTAAAAAATATACCCGATTATAGGTACCGCAAACGCATAGATTATTCGACTTAAAGTTAAAAAATTCCAGAAATTTCAACTTTCTCGACTAGAGTACTTTGTTCATAATGTTAAAATTCTTAATTTATTCTTCAAAATCTATGGCATCTCTCACAATGTAGTCCTGCTTGGCTACAATACTCTTCAATACACGTATCGATTCACAATTAATGTCTTCAATTGACTCAAAACGGTTTCCACGGAGCGGTCGTTTGAGTTTGCCGAATTGTGAGAAGTCACACGGAGCTAATTCAGGTGAATATGGTGAGCGCGACAAGATATTGTTTGAAAATTTGGCTAAAAACTCACGAAAAAGTAATGCAATTAATTACACACAATTCCGGCCTCTTTTTTACGAATAGCTTCATAGTAACGCTTAACATAGTATTTTTTATTGACAGTTTAGCCGGTCGGAAGAAATTTGGAATGCACCACTTCTCAATAATCGAAGAAAACTGTCAACATAACATTGATTTTTGGCCTTCTTTGACATGGTTTACCTTTGCCACAATATTCGGCCGATTGATCATATGTTACCCGGTTGTAAGCATAGATCCAAGACTTTTCGCCGGTAATAATACGTTTCATGCGATCCTGATATTCGGAAAGTATTTTTTCACAGACGTTAACGCCGGGCATATTAATCATAAATGATTCTGATGATGGTTTTCACTTTTGCTTCTGGTTTTCTCCTTCCTGGTTTTCATTGGGTCATATTTGACGTGAAATGTTGTCAAAGTAATGAAAACGGGTAGTTAAATGGTGTCAATTAAGTTTGCTGACATATTTAGCAAAGCACGGTCATATAAAATGACAACCAAATAAAAACAATGAAACTTCGATTTGTGGCAACACTAGACTCCAGGGAAAGAACATGGAACTTCCTTTTCACTGAATATAGGAACAAAACACTTCGAGAGGCTCAATAACATGAGCTGACTGAAATATTAAAGACGCCTCGAACAGATGTGGCAACCTAATGAAACAACTTTTGCTGCCCTTTCATTGTAAGTTCTTGTAAAGTATTTCAAAAAAATTATTTAATAAACATTTCACCCAGGCGGCCTTTAATCGTATAAGTCACACAAAAAGTGAACAAGGAGCTGAAAGAACACCCACGATGAGCCCTCTCTATACTACAGGGTGGCTGATGAATTTTGCTACATTAAGAAACTCAAATAATTTTTTTTTTT
>NW_017535341.1:190327-225244 GCF_001853355.1 Bactrocera latifrons
AAAAAAAAAAAAAAAATTAACCAGATTTATTAAATAGAAAAACAGTTATTTACTTTTTTTTTGGTAGCGGCTTTCATCAGCCATACATATATATATATATATATATTTCATTGAAGTTTCCTGAGCCGACTTTTTTGTGCTGAAGCGAATTATACTTCATTCTAATAAATGTGAGTATAAACATAATGCATAACAAATATTGCTATTTTTTACCATATGAATTATTGTTATTATAGAACAGTCCATATTTCTAGAGCTCTCCAACAACATTGTTGAAGTCGGGAATTATACCTGGGGATATACTATCAACGCCATCCACGTCATTTGGTAATTTAGGAAGACGTCGAGTGCAAAGTGACAATGATGAGTATAGAGGTCCTCACATCAGCAACTAAAACTGATGGTTGGGATGAGTTAGGCAAGATTCTCCATAATTAGCAAAGAGGTTCAAGCGGGCCAAAGTAAGAGCAGTTGCACAATTGCATGTGTTATTAAAAATTATTATTTTGCTGTTTTGCTTTATAATTCCCAAAACTTGTTTCTATGCTAGTCAAATGAAATGTAATTTATTTTTTATGTTTTTTTTCCAGCGTGAGAAAGCAAATTTTCAAAATACTGTAATCATTGGTAAATTGAATATGTATGTATGTACAACAATTTAAATATTGAATAAAACTGAGTGATGGTAACTTTTTTCATTATATATATCCATATATATATATCCATTCAACCTCTCCATAAGGAGTCAAGAAATAATACATAAAACTTTCATGAACATTAATCGTGTCTGCTAGCCTCCCTAAATCGCTTCTTTACCGAACTGATGGAAGCATTCCATTTTCCCTCAACTCCATTTTGTAATTACCCGCATCAACAATGCCATTTGTGTCTTTGTCTACGTCAGATAATTGTAGATATATAAACGAAAAAGCATATCTGAATATGTTCAATTAACAAGATATTTTAGTTTATTTAAATTTTATTGTTTTTAATTTTTTGCAAAACCCTCATTTGATTCACGACCATAAGCTCCAACTTCTACAAACAAAAATTTATAGTTAGCATCAGCCATAGCTAACAGAATAATGCTATTGTTTTCTTGTAGTTCAAATACTTGGAACGGTTGTTCGTAGGCGCCTTAATCGCTATATGTTTCCCATCCAATGCTTCAGAGCAATAAGAGAAATTCCATTGCTGGTAAAAACGTTCCAACACATTCCATTCTTCTTGTATGTTCGGAACCGTATCATAAAACAGTTTATATTATTTCACTGATGCACGAATAGACCTGAATACTCACTTTTAAAACTCCATCTTTAAAGCTTCAAAAACTGCCTCACACATCTCATGCACTATATGACAAATAGTAGATTTTCCCAACAGAAAAATACTCATTTGGCTTTAGAAGTTATCGCTTGTAGCCAAATGGTGTAGTGTTGCCGCCAGTCCTTCACTGACCGAGATCGCTTCACGGAATCTTGAATTTCTTATATAAATATTGGGTAGTCGAAAAAGTATTTCGTAGCAGTCGTATATCTCCGATGCTGTATCAGTTCATGGTTAACTCGCTTCCGCTCTGGAAATTTCGAAGTGAAAGATGCACCTCACTCTGGTCGAAGTCATCACCAAACGGGTTTGAACCATTTAAAAAAGGCTGGCTACAAAAAGAAGCTCGATGCTTGGGTTCCACATGAATTGTCTGTGAAAATTTAAGGCTCGAACATCTGCGATACTTTGCTGAAACAAAATGAATTCGAACAATTTCTGAAGCGAATGGTAACAGGAGACCAAAAGTGGATCAAAGCTGATTCTACATTTTACTGTCAGTAACTGATGATGATGGCCAGAACTGATTAAAAGAAAGGGCTTCGTCTTCCCTCGGAACACCGAAAGACCACACACATCTGTAATGTCTCGGCAAAAACTGGGATGTTGGTATCGGTCATTGCAGAACTCCCTTAATGGAGTAAAGTTGGCTTCAAGAGAAGCCTATGAAAATAACTTGTCGCAGTTTTTTGTCGAGAAACCAGAAAAGTCTTACACTGATGGAATATTGTCTCTAGTGAAAAAAGGGCAAAAAGTGGTAAAAAAAATAAGTCGAAGTATATTAGAAATACGAAAATATATTTTCGACCACCCCTCTAAAAAGTCAAGGTCATCCAAATTTTTCAACCACTTTGGGTCCTGAGAAACTTTGGAATTAAAATCTGTCTATTAAGTTATGGATCAATTTAATATATAAAATAATTATAATATTTGCAAATGATTAATAAAATAATAAAAAGGTTAATCTTCTAAAACAAGAAACTTATAACAATTTTAAATTTCCAATTCAAACGACAAAGTGTGATAAAATTCAACATTACCACTATGAGCATAAGCACTTGCACATAGGCAAACTTGCAAATTTAAAACCAAAAAAGTAACTTTTCTCATTTCCTTAATGCAGTGCAGCAAGGCAGCAAACAACACGGTCAACAGGCAAGCTGTCCACACCGGCTGACAAGTTGCCTACCTCACTCCATCTCCGTAAGTTAGTCTCGCACGTTCGGTCGTGCGTTCTGCTCATCGCGTGGCTATTTTGGTGTAGCCTTAACGTTGGCAGTTGGCGACAGAACATTTGCGCATAAATGCCGCAATACTTTGCAGACCAACAATCAGATGAGAAATTGCAAAAACATGCAGTACCACCAGTCACAGCTGCAATGGCAATAACAACACAGCTGAAAACACAACCATTACAACTTTAGTTTTCATATTAAATTATTTATTGCAATTATCAGCGTGAAGGCGTGACATACCTAACCTTTTTGCTTGGCATATACCGGTGAAACTATATTCTGTTTCGGAATATTTTGACATGATTAAATTAGGTTTGTCTTGGTTGCAATACTTCTCCTCAATATATTCTGAATGAAGTTGCCCCGAAAAGTATTACCCACATTGTCTTGTATTCTAAGATTTCTAGCCATGAAATTATTTTCCTTACTTCCTATAATCTTTGCCTTCTTTTCTGGCACAGACACCGCCTACGTGATTTTAGTCGAGCCCCAATTGGAAATTCTAAGCGAAGCCAGGTCGCGAATATTGAGTGGCTTATAGAGTATGGTTTTTTCGTCGAAAGAAGGCTTTACTCCTGAATTGTTTACTCACTCCGAAGTAGCACTTGTTGGCAAGAGTTTTTCTGCGTCGGATTTCAAGGCTGACATTATTGTTGCTGTTAACGCTGCTTCCGAGATAGGCGAAATTATCTATAACTTCGGAGTTATGACAGTCAACAATGACGTGAGAGCCTAGTCGCGAGTGCGAAGAGTGTTTACTTGATGACAGTAAATATTTTGTTTTGCACTCGTTCACTACCATACCCATTGGCCTCGCTCCCTTACCCATTCTGGAGAAAGCAGAACTAACGGCGCGGATGTTGAGGACAATGATATTGATACTTCGGCATACGTCAGCAGCTGTACTCTCTTATAGAAAATTCTACCTGCTGGGTACAAAGTCTTCCCCAGAAAATTCTTCCTCTTGGCCGCTTGCATTCGATCTCACTGGTAGAGTTTTCTTTCATCCGCTTGGTTGGCTGTGAAGAGATTCATTGAAATGCGACAGTCGACTAAGTGGCGAGGAAGGGCTGAAACACGCAATGATAAAAGTTTTTCCTGTTCAAATATCATCGAACATGCTTACTTATCAACAAAGCCGAAATTATACTAAATACTAATATTGCATTTACATGCAATGCGCCTCAAATAATAATAAATGCATGGATAAGGACAAGTCATAAAGTTACAGATCAGAGAACACACATATCTAGTTTTCTAAAAAAATTTCATAAATAGTATATAAGAATGAAAAAAGTTTCCCTCGATATAAGACTTTTCATTTCCCCAAACCAGTGGTAAGGAATGACAAATTCTTTTTTGAGGTCAATGTGTGATCTTACAAATCAAACATTTCCCACAAAACGCAACAACAACTACAAACGCAAAAAAAAATGCAAAAAAAAAAAAACGTGTCGGCCACGTTCACGCACTTTGGCAGAAAGTGTTGTTTGCAGTTGGAAAAATAATAAAAGTAATATAAGAAATAAGATAACAAATTCAAAAGGAAAGCGCAAATAAATGCAACATGTTAGAAACTCGAAAAAAGCGGGAATCGCACTGTCGGCACTGGGTGTGATACAGTTGGTAAATTTTATGCTCACCTTTGCCCGATAGAACTTCTTCGTTGTTATCTTCGTTTTATGCGGAACACAGCGACAACATCCACTGACTCCGCACGGTTATACTGCTTTATTCTTTATTGTAACCCTTGCGTCACCTTCATAAATTATTACTCATACAGACTAGGGCTGCCGTGCTGTCCCTTTCCAGAAGGCAATTTAGGGCAGACATTTTTTAATTTTTTAATTGCCGCAAAAAGAAAATTTAAATTGCGGTTTTCCTCGATTTTTAGTACTTGGTTTTGATTGGACTTACTGAGCACTGTCTGTTTTTTTTTTCTGCTTTAACTAAGCGCTAGCACTTTCTGCCTTTGCCTTTGCTTAATATCCTTGCTGGTCAACCTGGACGAGGAGTTGCACTTTACACACATTTCTAACCCTATAACAAACTTGGTTATAAGTTAAAGTGAATTTGTTGTTGTTTTTTGTGAGTTTTATTTTTCATCATTTATCATTGATTCTGCGGTTAGAAGTAACGTAGTGAAAACTTTGCTGAAAAATAGTTTTCAAAAACCTCACAACAACACTATCTGTAAGTTTACAATGCATGGATGTACTTTTCTTACAGACTTTCTCTAATATTCTCTTTGCCGTCTCATTTTTCGTCTGAGTACCTACGAGGCATCCAGACAGGATACAATTTATGTTATACTAACTGTATTGCTATTGCCTGTAGAGACTCCTTATTGCTTATGGAAAGCAGTATGCGGAACACTAATTAGTATGTCATTTATTGAAAACAATAAGCTGTCACTTCAGCAGTTTGACAGCGCAGTTTTCATTTCTATGAAAATTTCGAAGAGGCAACATATCCCATTTACACATATGCCGACGGCATTTTCATTTCGGTAATATTAAATTAATAGAGCGAGTACTCGTATGAAGACGGTTGTGTTATATTATAAAAATAAAGTACATTTTCAAAATAACATTATTCAAAAAAATTAGTATTTATTTTAATATTGTTAATTTACAGAAATATTATGCAAACTGGGTTGGGAATGAGCGAAGTCTTAAATTTTATAAACTTATACAAGCATAGGTCAAAATATCATTGCTCATATTAAATTTATTATTTTAATTGGTATATACAATTTTTGCCATAATTATTATATAGTAGTCCAGAAATATGAATTCTTATTTTTCCCAAAAATACATTTGTAAAAAAAGGATCTCTCATCTTTTTTTATTTTCCACATAAAAGATTTAAACAGTTCAAGAGCTCAAAGCATGCGCTTCATCAGCTCGATCCTACCTACCCTACGCCTTTGCCATAAATTTTTGCCTGTCGAGATGCCCTGCTAATTTGCTATTGTTGTTGTTGTATTTTCATAATTTTACTATCATTTTTGCTGTGGGCTGGAAATTAATTATGTTGATGAAGTGGAAATTGCACTTATGTGATTTCCCACTTCGGCCATTTGTGAATAAAAGTAAAGTTAAGCGAATGGCTGGTTCGAACGGACGCCGTTATGAGTTATATTTGCGTGTATATAGTAAACTCTGCTACCGGTTGTATTGAGTTGAGTTGAGTTTAACCCATTAGCTAAGTAAAGGAAATGCCGAATTGAGGAACTTAATTTATTTGAAGTTTTTGTTTTTGGTTGGGGCTGTGGCATGAGCGCAGCTGTTATTAGAATGAACAATAAAATATTGATTTTTCTGCAAAAGTGTTGAAGTACCCTTTTTCCGATATGCGTGTTTGTATACTTTTCGTATCACTTAAAATTAAAAACTTATTTATGAGTAACGATGTAATAATAATTATTATAATTAAATAAATTAATTAATGTTAGAACTTATTTTCGAAAAGCATATACATTGAGATTGTAAATTTGTATATATTATTTTATTGTTATTTCTTCCATCTGTTGAAATAAAATTAATTCTCATTCGATTTAGAAATTGTAAATAGTTTCACAGGAAAATGTTAAAACAACTAAAACACAACAAAAACGACTCCATATTCAAATATAATTATAATAAAGAGTAATAAAATTAATAGCATTTAATCACTGCCAACAGAAATTGGTTTTCCACAATACTTATGTTCGGTGAGGTTTTTGTTTCGCCGAAAATTGTAAAAATTAAATTGTAAATTTTGCAGGCTTCTTTGCCCTCTATGCTCTTTTGTGATGGAATATGTATGTGTAAGCATATTTTTTATTTCATTTTTAACTCATGAGCAGTAATTATTGTTTTCATTGTGACGAGTTTTTGAATTATGTATGTACAACGCGATCATATTTTAATTTCTTATTATTTAACACATATTTACCACACATACATACGAACGAACGCATAAACATACATACATAAAACAACATTTTTCATTCTATCAAAAGACAAGAGCAAATTGTTTTGCATTTAGGCTATTATATTCCACATGAATGGTATTCTGCAAAAAAAAAAAAAACTGTTGACGCTCCCGTGACGGCCGGGAATGGGGGGCAGCGGGAAATTACGATTAACAAGTCTTATTGGACTGGCCTTAACTGCTTTGATGCCTTTCTATGCTCAAGAAATATATGGTTGCTATTACCAACAAAAACTAAACTCAAACAATATGCCAGGTTAATTTAAGATCTCTACTAATTTTTAGAGCTTTTCTAAATTCTCGGTATATAGTATATACCGCATAACGACTAACGAGTTGACAAAGCTGACGCGAATATCCTTATCAAAAATAGATTGAGTATTTAAATTTCCAGTTCTTTGTAGATTTATTACTCCTCTCCCAAAACTCTTGTAGTGGTCCCACGTTAATCAGTAGCCGCAAAAGCTTAGCTTTAGCTGAAAATTCTTATAAAACACAGATATCCATTAAAGTAAACCATATTATGTTTTCTTGTAAGCAAAGAGGTGTCCCTAAAAGACCCATCCCACACATTAATAGTTCAAGCAAATTAGCGTCGTGGTGTTTTATTATATTTTTGGTTTGTTATAAATAGTATCTGGTTTAGCTGCGAATGTGATGCAGTTAATTTCTTGCTGCTGTTGTTTGTTGTTGCCCAGCACACAAAGTCATTAAAAATGCTAATTAGCAAATTGCATGAAATTGATTTATGGGAATGATGTCACAATGAATTTAGATACCAAATGTTATTATGTAAGTACGATAATAAACAAAAGAGGGTTAGACATTTAATCTTTATTTAACAGGCTGAATATAATAAAGTGACCTGTTGAAAAAAAAATTTCGAAAAATACAATTGGGACTTTAAGATAATAGTCCTTTAGATTTGTGTTTCATTTTCACTGAGTTCAATCACACATTATTTTTGGGAAGGTTTTGCTCTGAAAAGACTGGTTTACTAAGCTAAACTATGCGTTAACTAAACTTTTTCATTTCTGGTTGAGATATTTGATTTTTACAGAGAAAAGTGGAAGAAGAAAGCGAACTAGATGGCCTGCCAACCAGTAGTTGCTTCTAGAATGATATTGGTGTAGTTTCTTACCGTCAGTGAGGGCTACGGTTTTTACCCTCAATGGAGTATTTTAAGTTCACTACGAAGTTTGTAAAACCCTAAAAGAGTCGTTGGAGACCCAATAACGTACATATACTAAATAAAAAAAGTAAGACTTTGTCTATAATTTTAAAGTTTTTAATTTATTCTTCAAAATGTACATCGACCCTTCAAAGTAATACCCCTTGGCCCCAATACGCTTGTACAAACATTTTTGGCAATTTTTGAATCAGTCAATTTACGGAAGAGCATTCAATTAGCTCAGTGATTCATACTTTCCTGGAGCGGTCTTTGTCTTTGCTAAATTGTAAGAAGTCACACGCAAATAAATCGGTACATTGCCGTGGTGCAAAAACCAGAGCTGTCGGCCCATAATTCCGTCCTCTTTTCACGAATAGCTTCGCTCAAACGACGCATAACACTCAAGGACTATTCTTCGTTGACGGTTCGGTCGGTCGGAATGAGTTCGGACCTCAATAATAGGAGAAAACTGTCAAAATTAAATTTATTTGGTATCTTTTTAAAGGTTTATATCCTTTTATGAGCGCAGTCGTTGTAATAAAACTGTAAACACATACGTATATATACAATCAAAAAACTCGAAACCAATTAGAGCCCACCCACAAATAAAAACAATACCACATCATTGCACGGACAACGAATGCACAAAAAGTATAAATATAAAAATTAAACACTCGTTCAGCGTGTAATTACGTGCTTGTGTGCTTTTTTCAATATAATTAAATTAAATATAAAATTAACAATGAATAAAATAACAATAATTCACGTAATTGGCATTATGGTGCTGATATTTGTGGTTTGCTGGCAATGGTCAACTGCACTCTGTTGTTGTAATTGATATTGATTATTAATAATTTAAGTAATGTCGATGCTGGTTGGCATCAAGCTATTCATAACTAACTAATTTTCGTACACACACACAATTATTTGTTTCATTTAAGTTTCATGTAAAGTTTTAATTTTCATTCATTGTACCGAAAAATATTTGTTTGACTGCGAGTCAAATGGAAAATATTATTTATTGAATATTCAAAAATAAGTTTATTGACTACAAATCCTTCACCTATTTGCATGCGGTTCATTTGTCGCTGCTAATATGTGATTAGAAGTGATTTGCTTCCATATTGCATTTATTTACATTTTTATACACTTGCAACCTTTACTACAGAGTATTATAGTTTTGTTCACCTAACGGTTGCACGTATCACCCAAACGAGATAGATAGCGAGTTATATATATATATAAAATGATCAGGATGAGGAAAGTTGAAATCCGGTTGACTGCTTGTCTGTCCGTCCGACCATCCGTCCTCCCATGCAAGGTATTATGGAACTAAGCACGTACATTTCTTAGTACAAAAAAAAATCCATGCTCGCAGATGGGCGTAATCGGAACCCTGCCGCGCCCACAAACCTTTATTAACCGAAAACATAAAAATTGCCATAACTAAACATTAAGTTAAGATATATATCTGTAATGTACATATATAAAAGGCGTTATGAGAACAAGTGTAAAAATTGGACGATCCGCCCAGTTTTTAGTGAAATCCCAGATCTCGGGATCCGGCAAACCTATTTCGACAAAATTAATACGTGGCATTCTTCTTACATTCCAATTTCACATTACGAAAACAGAAGAGATCGGACAACACCACACCAACTTTCCGTATATTACCATATTAAATTTCACTTTATTCGTTCAGTTTCCAGAAAGCAATTAATATAACGGGATACAACTTTGCAAGAATAATGTCTTTAGTGTGTGCCACCTTATGACCAACAATTGTTTAAATCCAACAGAAAATGTTCAATCACCTAGGTACCGAATATTTAGATTCCGGTATCTATAGTACCTTTGGTCGAAAATGTCGGTCAGTGTCTGCTATATATAATTGAGATAAAATGATAGTTATTCTCTTTGTAATGGTATGTCCGTATGTTAAAAATGGGTTGAATCGGACAAATACTTCCCTTATCCCCCATATACTTAATATAAAGATTTCCGAACTTCGAGGTGAATTTGTACCGCAAAGATCGGCCAAAATGGAAGAGTGTGTTTTACTCATAACAGTGTATCTTTGTGCGTAAAATATGTAGATAAATTTTAGCGAAACCCAGGCCTAGCCCTATATTACTAATATCTGGATTTTCGAACATCTGTCTGACTTCCCTCCATACGATCAGTTCCACACCTTAAAGTATTTCCTTGGCTTCGCTTCTTGCAAGTTGCAAGAGTATAAAATGGTTGGTTGCACCCAAACGTAGCCTTTAGTTACTTGTTATTCATTGATTTTTTTTTTTTTGTTTTTGAATCACTGTAATTTAATTAAAAATATAACGGTTTATGCGCAATTAAGTTAATGTCAGAAATTGAATGTAAAAAAATTATGTGTGTTTTATGTGCACACACAAAAACACGCAGCACACATATAAATAATTGCTCTAAATACATGCGCCTGCCTTCATGCCTACTTAATTTTGGCAACTATTTTAAATTTAGAATTTAGAATTTTAATTTTGTTATGTTATGTTATACACTGACATTGACGCACACATGCACTTTAGGGCGTTCTTTATTTCCAAGTTGACCGTTTTTTTCAAACACCCCTTACTTTTCAGTTTTTGCTCTACCAACAAGAATCCAACACAAACAAGTCATCATTTATATTTCCACGTACATAATATTTTTCGATATTTTCAGTAAGCAAGTAAATCTACAATCTATAAAGTGATATTGTATTCCAATATTTTCTGTTTTCTATAAGGTGATTTTAGACCTTAGATTTTAGGTTAGATCTAGTCATTAAACAACCTGAGCATTCAAAAAAGTGATTTATGATGCATACAACTTTTAAAGAAAGGTTTTTATAAATAAAATCAAAACATCTTTTATGTAAAAATTCTTTGATTCGTATATTAATTTATGAAAGTTGTAAATTTAGTGGCTTGGGATATAAAAGCTGTTTTGCAAAATATTAGGAAATGGCATATAAAGTATATAGGAAAGGTAAAATGGCTTATGCACGATTGAAATTAAAAATAAGAAGAAAGTTAAATTTAGCTGCACAAAATTATAATACCCTTCACAGGGTGCATTTTTTATAGCAAAAAGTAGTATACTAAACATCTTTTTATTGATTTTATTCGGTCGTAGGGTACCTTTATACAATAATGATCCAAAGTTAACAATTTCTTCGGATATTGTAGCGATGCTTTGGGCAATAATCCGTACAAATTTGGTGAACGTATTTCGTCAATAAAAAAGTTTTCCCTACAAGTACTTTATTCCGATCATTCAGATTGTATGGCATCTAAATGTTATAGTGGGCGGATATAGGCTGGTTCGACAAATCCGCATCATATTGGTTAGAAAAAGACGTGTGCAAAATATCTAATTTATATCTCAAAAACTGAGGAACTAGTTTGCATATATACAGACTGACAAGATTAAATCGACTCAGCCTGTCACTCTGATTAATTATATATATATATAAATAAAAATATTTGTAGGGATAATAAAACTCTTGGGGGATAATATGCTTCGGGATGCATTTGCAAACCCTCTCCCAATTTGTTAAACAATGGACACCCTAATACGCACATAAGCTGCCGAAATTATTTTCAATCAAATTATTTAACGGTTGTAGTAATTAAACATTATTTGGAAATTTGTTTCCAGCTGCATGCAGATAACGGGTCAATGTGATTAGATTGCAAGCAGAATACTAAATTGAAAGAAGAATGCAAAATAGTAATCAGAAAAAAAAATAATAATTGATGTCAACAGAGTGTTATACAAACTGCAGTTACTAATAATTGAAATTCAAACCATCTTGGAAATTCAAGTTATATAAATAACACATTTATAAGAGATTTTTACACCATTTATATTATTTACCATTATTAGCATTATTTAGCTAGGAAGCCATCGTCTATCGATTACGATATGAAAAACTACAGAAATTCGATAGAACCACACTGTATTCACTTTTGGTGACTCATTCAAAATTCCTTTTACATATTTTATCATAATGCTAAACTATTTATCTGTTTTTTTTTTATTGGTAGCGTCATTCGATTATTGAACTTTTCAATGAGTCTGCATTAATATCAGACTGGATCGGGCCTCAATTTGTTCTGTCAGAGGCTCTATCATGTCAATATTTGCATGATACTTATCTTTCTTAAGGAGCTAGACACAGTTATAAAAATTTTGTTTCAGTTGAAGACATTACAAGTGGGTCACTTTTAAAACGTCCAGGAGTATATTGAAGAAACTAATTTTGCATTCTCTTTATAGTGCGAAAATGTTTTTATAATCTGCAGTGAGCTGGGCTCCAGATTTGGTTGAAGATTTACTAAGCTCAAAGAATCTTTTTCCACACAATTCAAACTGGATCACTGGACCATTTGAGATACCTTTTAAACTTATAATTAAGATTTTTATTCTGCCGTTATAGACCTAATTACAAGATTTATTTGTTATAACCAAGCACAAGCCGATTACTTTTCCCCTATGTAATTTTAAGTTTTTTTCTATTTAAGATTCATACAAAATAAGTTAATAATGGAGAATTATTGACTTATAGAAGTGTATGTGAATATTTTAGCACTTAACCAATCTTTTTTGAAAATTGTGTTAGGATTATTCGAATATAGCTTTAAATAGCAATAGAGGGAGATTGTAAAGAATAATAACAAAAACAATGCATCGTCACAAAATAAATTAAAACTTTGTAAACATTATTAAAGTTTATTAAGCGGGTAAATTCGCAGAGTTTATCCACCTTAGTTCAGCGGGTATTCAGCATTCCCCACATAGCAGGAGTTTTCACATAGCGCGAAATAGCATTTTTCTCCTTAACCCTGTCTGTGAGTGAAGGTGAAGAACTTCTTTAGAACTTTTTCTTTCGCCGAAAGTAGCCTATTGGCACAGTGAGTTTAACTAAAACAATGCAGGTAATAACGAGAGGGTATCGTAATTTATTGCCAGCAAGTAGTAAAAAATAAAATAGCAATAATAAAATTGCGCGTTTACTAAAGTAATATACTTATATGTATGTCTATATATATAATAAAAAGCAACAAATTTTTAATAAAAAAGCATGTATGTTTTAGTAACATTATTGGTTGCGGTGTTATATTTGTTTTGTTGTGCTCAAGTCACGTCTTGTGTGGCGGCGAAAATTTACTTGGTGTTGCCCGCACTTTGTTAGCCAACAACCGAAGTATGCCATGAAATACCATCTAGTTCGAACCGCCCCGCCCTTCTACCACCTCTGGGAGTTCGTAACTTTTGCTTTCGTTTCGCACACGCGCGAATAGTTGAGGAAGCGATCTGCATTATTTATTTTTGTGTTTTTAAAGAACACATCGGCAACATCCGTTTTCTTCTTCCTCTGCCACGTGCCAGTTTGTCGTTCTAGAGAGTACAACTTTTGATTGTCGCAAAAAAAAGGAATTCTCCGTTACATTCCTACCACGTCAACAAGGTACACTTTTAGGAGTTATATACCACACAACAATGTCTTACTACTATTAACACAACGACCACCATTTGAAGTACCTTTGCCATTACTTATTCAAGTATACGTAAAAGTACCATGGAAAGCACTTGCGAATGGAGCGCAAGGAGAATAAAAGCATAGAGGAGTGGTAAAATAAAGTGGAAAAATAATAAGAGGAGAGATAGCAGCAACAGCATACAGCAAGCTAGGAGTTTCGAGTAGTTTTACAAGTCAAGAACTTAACGTGGTTTTTTCTAACAAAATTTCATTGACATATTCTCCCTTTGAAAATTGTTGTATACTTATGTGCGCTGCTTCTATAAACAAGTATGCTAGATTGTATGCATACTACATATACAAATGGTGTGATAGTGCAAAAGTTGGACTAAAATGTAGCAGCGAACTTTGATTTAGTAAACTAGGACACAATTTTGAGGCACAACATAAATATGTCTGCTGAAAAGTTATAATCGAGCATTCCTAGTAGCTGGTATTGCCATACACCTGGTAGAAAGTTCAATATATGCTAATCTTATATTGCCGTAAAACACCTTTATCCTTGGATTTTCATGCGTTTCTGCGGTAAGTAAACATATCGTACTGAGTAAATGAAAATTCTCTATTTTCACTTTTGCTTATACCACTCACGTTATACTCTCTGCACTACATTAGTACGTATTCGAATTGAAACAAGAGGAACGTAATATAACTGTCATTATGCCACAATATAAACGCATACTTGAGTTATGGAAAAAGTTTTTAATATTTATTTTATGTCATTTGTAGTTTTCCATACATTTGGCTGAAGTTGAGGGTTTGTGAAATTTATAAATAAATTTTTACAACCGAAATTTCTTTGGACTTACTCGGATGGCAATATCATTTGTTTGGCTTGAAAGTGATGTTATGTAACAATTGGTGGTAGAAAGTAAAGTGCAAAATATGTATGTAAGTGCTTACAACTTTGGAAAATTCCTATTTTCGAGATTTCTTTATGTCTTTAAAAAATTCTATTTTGTATGGTGAACTTGGTCAACGAATGCTCTTTTAACTATAAAAACTCTAAAGTCTACATCATTTGTAGCTTTGACCCCTGGCTCAGCAATCTTTATTACCCGCAGTCGATTTTCCAATACCGGATTGTCAACTTGGCAGCATCTGATGCAAATATTTCGAATACTTTATATCGGTACAACAACACATCTCTTTAAATTGTTATACGATTTAATTTAAGGTTAGACAAAATTTTACCGCTGCTCTTGAAGAAAAATTTCAGATTATGTATAACTCTCCAAAAAGCATAGTTTTTAGACAAATCTGAGTAATATCTGCTGATTACAAAGAAATGTTGTACGTCTAAACTGGAGGATTACACTTTATATACCTTTAAGCAGTAAATAATTTGTCGATAATGCTTTTAAGTAATTTGTTCTATTGTATTTGAAGCATCTAATAACTTTCTGTGATCGGGTATATTTGTCGCCTTGCTTTCAGAATCACATTGATATATATTTCTGATTCGCAGGTTTGAAATTTGGTAACAGAAAACCACTTCGTTGATATTTATACTGGATCCTTCTACTGCACACAATTTACCTGCCCCACAGTGAAGAAAAATGCAATAAGCGGCTGGCAAGGTAATGGCGTCTGTATTTTGGGATGCGCATGCAATAATGTATATTGGTTATCTTGGAAAAGGAAGGACCATGAATAGTGACTGTTACATAGTCGCCGAAAAATGGCCGCATTTGAAAGTTCTCTTTTATCAAGATTATACACCGTGTCATATATCAGCGAAACCGTTGGCAAAAATGAGTTGTGCTTCGAATTGGTTCTGTATTCCCATATTCTCCAGGTCTAGTCCAAAGTAACTATTTTCTGTTCTCTGATTTCAAAGAAATGTTCGCTAGGAAGAAATTGTCTTCGAAGACTTCGAAGATTTAAAGAAAAGAACAAATTGTGCCATAAAAAAATTGGAGTGTATTGCCCCTGAAGGGAGTTATGCTTTTTTGTCAAAAATATGTATTTTATTACGGTAAGCGGGGATTTTTCAATTGCTATCTCTCCAAGTTAGTCTTTCGTTGTACCATAGATAATATGCGCCCCAACGAAGTTGATGAGGAATTGGTCTTTAGTTCTAATTCTTCTAAGATGTTTAGTGCTCATGAATGCTGCCCATGCGAATAATTCGCCTTTTAGTTGCAAAACAGCTATGTAAGTCTAGCGGTATCGGTAAGATACACACATACAACATGTTATAAAGTTCTAGTAGCTAAAAAAAAAATTATGTTTGTGGAAGTTTTTTTCTGAATAGTTTTTTTTTTTTTTTTTTTTTTTTTTAAAGGGACCTTTCGAAAAGAGCCAACTGCTCAATAATTCTATATTCATAATGTAAACCATAAAATAGGTTTTAATAGGTTTCTTTACTGAGAGCATCAACCAGCTTAAGTACAATTAATTTCTCTTTAATATAAAATTAGTAGTAGCCTGTCTTTCATCGACTAATCTATTAATTTCTTAAACATTTAGTCCCTTTTCTAATAGTTTTATAAAGACCAAATCCTCTGCCCACAAGTCAAGTGTTGGGTAAACAAATTTTTCTTAGAAACATTAAATATCCCTACCTATAATTCTAGACACCGCAAAACCCAGCTAAATTATGCACTCTTTCAACGTTCCATTGCCACTTCATCTCATTTGCTGACATCTAATTTACACCTTTAATCAACCACAAACATATGTATGTATATTCGCAACGACGAGAACTCGACCCTGCTGGTCTTGATGTGCTCTTTTCATAGGCTACTTCTTTGTTCGTCTCATCTTTTGCGCGGCGTTGCCTTATAAATTATTCATTCGGCCACTTTAGTGCTAATTTTAAACGATTTTACTTGTGTTCGCAGCGAAGCAATTTCTCATCTCCTTGCAGCGCTAATGACTTTGCTTGTCTCTCGTTTGCTTATTAACTTTTCTGCTTTTTAAAATAAAAGAATAAATAAATGCAAATTCACATAAATTATTGCAGTAAGTAGACGAAGAAAATAACAGTGGTTAGGATATCTAAATACTTAAAATGTCGGTTGGACATGAGAAGTGAAAGAGCGAAGGGAAGGCGCTTATAAGTAATAGAGCTGGTCTAGTTTTGTTTTTTAGATTTATAACTAACAAGTTTTTACTTCGATCAAAATAGTCCTGATTCTTATTATTAGAAAAGTTATCGGTAGTACTTTATAAAAATAAAGAGGGATTCCAGATTTCAAGTGCTTTCAAACTGAAAGAAAATTTATTTTGCATGAAAGTTTTAAAATACGTTAAAATGTAGTTTATAAATTTAAGCAAAATTCAGAGCAACTAGGAAGCAAAAATATTATTATATTATTATTTCAGTTTTCCATCTTCGAAACTTTCATGTATCTTTATCTTTCCTACCGAACTCTGTTCTTAAAATCCCTATTCCACTGCAATACCCTAAGCCATATTATGTTTCAACTCTTCCTGCCATCTTCTTAATATCATTATATTCTTACTTGATTTGTTTGGGGAGTCACATGTCAAGGCTGTCTCTTTTTGTTGAAGCTGGCGCCCAAATGCTAACGCTGTTTCCATTTTATATGTACTATGCCACACACATCTCATGACACACCATTTCAATTAAAACCCTCAACTCACACATACACACATGAACTTGCATATTAATCACAAGTATAGATTCGTAGTTGAATGTTGATAATATCCATTAGTTTCACCAGCAAGCTGACAGCGTGCAAATTCTATCTCACCGCAAACTCACAAAAGAAAGTGGAATCAAACATGTGAGTATGCATTTGTATGTGTATTTGAGTAAAAGAGAGTAGCCTGTTACGAAGGCGGTGACTGCCTTTCGTTCCCGCGTATGTGGTGTCAGTCATTTTTATACTCTCGCAACAAAGTTACTAAAGAGAATATTATAGTTTTGTTCACATAACGGTTGTTTGTAAGTCCTAAAACTAAAAGAGTCAGATATAGGGTTATATATACCAAAGTGATCAGGGTGACGAGTAGAGTTGAAATCCGGATGTCTGTCTGTCCGTCCGTGCAAGCTGTGACATGAGTAAAAATTGAGATATCATGATGAAACTTAGTACACGTATTTCTTGACTCCATAAGAAGGTTAAGTTCGAAGATGGGCAAAATCGGCCCACTACCACGCCCACAAAATGGCGGAAACCGAAAACCTATAAAGTGTCATAAATAAGCCAGAAGTAAAGATATTAAAATGAGATTTGGCACAAGGCAAGAAAAGTGGAAGTGGCCCCGCCCCCTACTAACTTTTTTGTACATATCTCATAAACTGCTACAGCTATGTCAACCAAACTGTATAGGGTCGTTTCTTTTAGGCATTTCCATATACAATTCAAAAATGGAAGAAACCGGATAATAACCACGCCCACCTCCCATACAAAGRTTATGTTGAAAATCACTAAAAGTGCGTTAACCGACTAACAAAAAACGTCAAAAACACTAAATTTTACAGAAAAAATGTCAGAAGGAAGCTGCATCCAGTCTTTTTTTCTAAATTGAAAAGTACTCAACCGATTTCAATGAAATTCTTTATATAATATTTTCTTAACACCCTGATGACATGTACCAAATATGGGTGAAATCGGTTCACAACCACGCTTGAAATCTCGATTATCCCTTTATCATGCGAGAGTATAAAATGTTCGGTGACACCCGAACTTAGCCCTTCCTTACTTGTTGAATAATGTAATTTATATTTAATAAATGTACGAGTATGTGTTTTATAACGTACATATATATATATGTAATACATACATATTTGTATATATATATATATGTCGCTCTTGATCAAAATGCAGCGGTGCCTTTTACTTGTCAAGGTTAAAGCCAATACTTTTGATTTGTTTTCCATATTTTAGTCTATAATTCCACGGTTGCATTTGTGAAGTGTTTTGTGCGTTCAAATGGAAAAGTCTACTTATTTTTTATTTTTTTTTTTATTGTTGCTGCCATCAAAGTGATAGATTATGAGTGTTATTTAAGTGGGTGAAAGTTTTGCTGTTGTATTAAAACGGATTTTTTTTAATGAAATGCTTTGGAAATGGAATAGGTTATGAATCAGAAGTGTGCCTTTGATGCCATTATGGTCAGTAAGAAACTCGTCAAAAACTTAAAATGTGGTTTGTGTTTTGAAAATAAAATGTCATTTCATCTTTTCGATTTTGCCGTTCTTTCAAAATAATTCTTATTTTAAATGTATAGTCTAGCAAACTAATTATTACTAGCTTTTCCTCCTAAAATATTATTTAACTATGTGATAGTCTCTTATCAGTTCATCAGAATAACTGTATAAATTGGAGTTGTTCTGTCTCTAGAGCTGACTAATCACTTTTTAAACTCTGATTATCTCTATTGAGAATTGATAATTCTACGTTTGCATATATGAATATTTCTTACTACACACGTATTATTAAAAATAGTTTCTTTATAATTGAAAGCAAATACGTTTTTTGCGTTAAAAGTCTAGAGACTTCAAAGCAGAAAAAATCGCTCATCAACTTTTATTGAATACCGCACATGTTATAGGTGAATTAGCAGGTTCTGTGTGAGACTACGCAAGTAGATCTTTTCTCAAAGAATTGCTTCATGTATTATTTAAGAATGAACTCGCCTCGGACTACAATAATTGTAAAACCGCCAGTTTTACATATCTTCTTCTCATTAAATATCTTAAAAGTCAAGTTCTTTTTTTTATAAGCGTGGATTATCAACCAATGCTCTCTCCAGTTAATTCGGAAATCATCAAAGCATTCACTCAAAGTAGAGACCCCCAGGGTATCAGCTTGTTTGCTGAGCTTAAGCTGTATTACATTCGCTTAACCAGCTGTTATAATTGTAGGGAAAACCAATAATCGAGCATGTTCATAAAAATGAAAAAGCATGCCGCGGTGAAGACCCCATAAAGTGTATAAATAATTAATTGAACCAATTTAGTCAGATTCGCTTCTACGCTTCTAGTTTTAAATTTGAAATTTTGCACTCGTTCTTTCTTCTTAAGAAACTCTTCATTTGTCGGAAACGGAGACATCGGACCACTGTAGCTTTATCAATACTTTTGTCCTTAATGATCAATATTTGTAGTTCTCCATGGAGGCCAATTTCTGCTCTGGAAAAAGGAATAGTTCTGCATTTAAAATCGAATAAAGGTCGCTAGTCTTAGACGATAATAGGATTTCCATATGCTTCTCATTTAAGTTAACATGAATCTGTCTTAGGTAAAATTCTATCAACAGTGTTCCTTCGAACTACTATATTAATAAAGTCTCTTATGTGCACTTTAAGAAATTTTAATTCCCAAGGCTTCAACTGAAGAGATACTCCGCCTATACGTTTCCAAAATTACTACTTTAGAAAGAGTAGAAAACTACAGCGGAAGAAGAGTATTTCATGTTTTTAATAAAAAATAAATGTGGCGTCTATTGTAGCAATTCATAGTGATCTCTTACAGTAAATGAATATCATAATAACTCTTACAGGGTTCGGCACTCGAAGTGTAACACCCTTCAGACCGTTCGCGCAACTGTCACACTGGAATCAGTTGTTTATAAATTTACTCAAAACGAGTGATCAGCCAGCAATTGTTCGTGAGCTCAAACACCTTAATGTGAATAAAGTTTTTGTTTATCGCACCAGCAATCTTCAAAATGATGCTGGTAGCATCGCAAAATGCCATGGAGGTGGTCATCAAAACACTGCAACGTCACGTGAGATGGTTCGGAAAGTGAAGAAGCGGCTTGAGCGAAATCCACGACGAAGTGCCAATCAAATGGCTAAAGAACTGAAAATATCCAACCACAGCATCCGACTCATATTGAAAAATGAGCTCAAGGTCAAGTCTTACAAGTTCCAAAAGGCCCATGATCTCACGCCGAATCAGTAACAAGTAAAACTTGAGAGAGCGAAGCAGTTGCTAAGTCATCGGTTGGCCACCAGGAGGCAGCACCCGCCACAAATAACGGTTTGGTCCGCTGCCAACGCAGATGGGCGCTCTTCAATTGTCAAAGTAAATGCATTATATTATATTATCGGGAAAGTGTTCTGGACGCTGCTTTGAAGCCGTGGGCCATTTCGGTCGCAAACGATGGAAATCAACTCACTCAGCACCGTCTCACAAAGCGCGAGTGACCCAAGAATGGCTCAAAAACAACGTTCCAAACTTCATTACGACCACACAATGGCTCTCGATTAAGAATACACCAGTTTCTAGATGCAATTTCTTCAGCAGTCCGTGAGTGGGCCGAAATACCGGCACATTTGAGCAGCTTGCGATTCATTTTCTGACCGTCTCAAGGCCATAGTTAAGACAAAAGGTGGTCATATCGAGTATAAATGAATTAGTCTTGAATTAACGATTATTTTCACACATTTTGTTCTTTCAAATAAATAAAAATAATTTTATAACTCGAATTTATCGCTTTTTTAGTTGGTTACACTTTGAGTGTCGGACCCTGTATATTATTATTGATTGATTCTTGGAAAATTGTTTCTAAGCACAAAAACCACCAATTTTATGACCAAACGACGTATTTAAACATTTTCTGCTGACATTCATCCAGATCGAGTGTCCTTCGCTATTGAGTGACACAGTTGCTTCAAGTTGTTGCAATAGTGTAAGTAGTGGTAGTAGAGTGTATGAGCAGCGTTAGTGTATAGTATGCCTGTCAATGTCACCGCGTTGTATGAGCAACCTACTAAACATACTGGCACTAGTAACTGTAGCTGAATGCGCTTTTATTATACAGTAGCATGCAAAACTATGCAAACACAAACATACTAGCACATTAATAAGGGGATAAATGTATTTTTGTATGTTCGAAATTATATATATTTCGATGTGTGTATATAAAACGCACTGATTTAGTGACAATTTCAAATAATTTTGTTATTACTTTGAGTGTTGCTTTTGTTGTGGTTTTTCTATAGTCGCTGCAGTTGTTACACCTGTTGACAAGCGTGTTGAACCTGAACTTTAATACGTTATGCGCACCCACATAATTTAAAAGCGCAGCAGGCATCGCTCACTTTCGCTTGCTGTTGCTGACGAGTGAAAAAAGAGGTGAGTGTTTACATTTGTGGTCTCTGTGATGCTTAAATGTGCAGTTAAGTATGAGCAAACACACATATACACATAATACCCGCATACCCTTTGTTCAAGATTTAAGTTCGGTCGAATGCAGTCCTGCGCATAATTAGTCAGGACACAAACCAATACCAGTCAGCTGATTGCTGAATGATCACTATGATTAGCGGACACAAGCCTTTAGCCTTGTATTCGTAGACTAGTAGTTTCACTCTAACTTAGTGAATTTAAATATGTAACTATAGACATACATATAAGTATGTGCATATGTATCATGTGGCGTGATTCTTCAATCCGTTATACATATGTATATTTAAGGAGGTATTGAATAAAGAAGCAGTCTATTTTGTGACAGACGGTTATACACCACAGACGTGCTCGTTTAATTGACAGACAACTTTTAGGACAATTTTTGTACACCCTTTCCTATCAATATGTTGCCAAACATATTACTATAGGTATATTTTTTTTTACGAGGAGGAGCATCGAAAGCCTGTACCTCATGTCAGTGTGGAACTTTATTCCGAACTCCTACCATCATGTACCGTTCCTCCCGGTACCACCGTCAAGTATTACATTTGGAGGATGTTGAGTGACATTTATGCGTACGTGATGATCGAAATGCATTCAGTTGGAGCTTGCATTCTCGGGCCCACCCTTCCCATCACGTCAATGTTTGTGTGTTTGAGTCGTGGTTACAAAAGCTCTGTTCGCTGGCACGTTGGGATTTCATAACCCTACCTGCAACTTCGCAAGCAGCTTTCCATTTCTCTACCGATTCGACCATTTGGCTTACCAAGTTATCGGGAGTTGGGTCTACACCGTTAAGAAGAATGTGTTTTCCACATTTTGGAAGCTATCGCCTCCGCAATAATCACATGTGTCGTTATTTTCGTGTCCGAAGCGTTTCAAATATGCTTTGAAGCAACCATGTTTTGTGAGAGTTTGAGTTAGATGGAAATCTACCTCACTGTGTGGTCTATTTAACCATGATTCGACGTTGGGGATCAGTCGGAATGTCCACCGCCCGTTTCCGCTTTCCTCCCAGGGTTTTTTCCTATTTCTTTTATTGTATTGTGCGGTAACCTGTCATTTGTACAGCATTGAATCTCCTTGGTCAAGAGGTCTGCCCGCAATAACTAGGGCAGCATCTTCCGATACTGTGCGGAACGCAGGACATACTACTGTGCCTCAAAAAAAAAGGTGACATTTGAATTTAAACTGCGCACGTCGAAGGATTTGGAGAATTATTTTGCTTTTTTTAGGTTGGTAGTACTGTTAGTAACATTTATGTCAAATTTCATGTCAAAATATTCATTTGTGTTTGAGATACGTGTCGTTTTGTGAGCTGCTAAAAGTGAGTTTTTCGTTTTTTGCGATGTCAAAATATGGTGAGCAAAGAATTTGCATTAAATTTTGTTTACGGAATCAATTTTCTGCTGCGGATACGTTGAGAATGGTGCAGGAAGCCTTTGGTGATGAGGATATGTCTAAAAAAAATGTTCACAAGTGGTATAGTGAGTTCCAAGCCTTCCGTGAACGTGTCGAAAACGAAGAGCGTCCAGGGCGACCATCAACCTCAACCGACGAAATCAAAGATTTGGTGTTGAAAAACCGTCTATTAACAATTAAAGACCTTGCTGATGAAGTTGGCATATCGGAACGCTCAGCCAATGCCATTTTGAAGGATGTTTCGGGCCTCAAGCGCGTCAAATCTCGACTGGTACCGGAAACATTGAATTTTCTGGAAAAAAGGCGTCGCGTTGAAGTGTGTGAAACGATGCTTTCCGACTACCAGGGTGTCATGGAACACATTATAACTGACGATGAGACTTGGATCTATGCCTACGACCCCGAAAGAACCGATCAATCGAGCGAATATCGTGCCAAAAGAGAGCCGAGACCAAAAAATCGCACCAAAGTCGCTCAAAAATCAAATCTTGTTGATTGTTTTCTTCGATTATCGTGGTGTTGTGCATTATGAATTCCTTGGCGCCGCGATCTGAAGGTACCGTTGGAAAGAGGAAGTCCTCCTGATTAAAAAATATAGATATTCGAAATTAAAGTTCAAAAATTCGCAAAATTCCTACATTTCAAGACGCTATTTCAACACATTAAACACACTTATTCACATTTTTCACTTCAAATTACTTAAATCACACTATAAACTTGGAAATAACTCCATATCTTACTCTTTTAGTAGGTTTTTACCTAAAAAATCTGCATTTTAAAAATTACATTTTACACTCGTTTTAACCCCATTTGTTTACCAAAAATTACGACGAAATGGAGCGCTGCCATGTGATGATAAGGCAATTCGCAAAAATTCCTCTATTCATGCATATGGATATTTTCTTTTTTAAATGTATTAAGCAAATAAGCAAATAAGTGTAAAGTATATTAGTACAGTGCGAAAATTCAAATTTTATTTCAACATGAGTGCATGGTAACCAACAAATATAACCACTACTATATACGGAAATTCGGTTTTTTTACCCCTCCGCCAAAGTAATCGGAATCGTCCCAAACAATTCTTGGTTTTTACACCATGATAATGCACCATCCCATACTGCCCTCGTAATTCGTGATCATTTCGCCAAAAACTCAACCCATATCGTTCCGCAACCACCGTATTCACCTGATCTGGTGCCGTGCGACTTCTGGCTGTTCACCAAGCTCAAAAGACCGCTCCGGGGACACCGTTTTTAAACGATAGAGGAGATTCAAGCCGCAGCGAAGACGAAACTGAGGCCATCCCGGAAAGTGACTTCAACCAGTGTTTCGAAGATTGGAAAATCCGTTGGCATAAGTACATTGCATCGGGAGGGGATTACTTTGAAGGGGATGAAATTGATTTGGATGAATAAATAAAAAATTTTCAAAATAAATACAATGTCACCTTATTTTTTGGGGACAGTACTCTTAGCGCGAAAGTGGCATATATTGAAAAAAGGCCACGGCGATATGATTTTACTTCGAGGGCTTTTCCCCATTTCTAGACATGCTTACACCCTTTCTATTAAACGGGGCAACTTCACGGACTTTTCTGCCAGTAATGAGTACCGCTTCGGTTATTAACGCTATTGTTCCGTTGGTTATCGAAACTACATCGTGTATGTGTTTTGATATCACAACAGTGATATCGTCTGCGAACGCAATAATATGAACGTGTTTGGGTACTTTCAGTCGCAGTACTCCATCGTACATGGCCTCCCATAGTAGCGGCCCAAGTACAGATCCTTGGGGTACTCCATTAGAAACTTTATATTTTTTAGAAATTTCGCTTGTGTTGTGGCATTTGTCCGCCAGTGCGGAGATTTTCCATTACCGTTTCATAAGCGATTTCCCAAGCGCTGTTATTATTTTAGTAATTTTCTTTTGTTTTTAAAATGTTTTGGGAGAGTTGTGTCTTCAGGTGTAACACGTGACCTCTGGTATAAGCGCCTTGCTTGCTGGCATTCCTTACGTAATCTATCGATTGTCTCGTTCCACCAATACACTCCGGAGTTGTTTGCGTCGAGATAACTTGGAAATTGAAGCGTGGCATACACTCTTAACACAGCTCATAATCGAGGAGCAGCTTTTTTAGCCGACAACAAATTGTCGAGAAGAATAGTTAGTCTGAAGACTTTTTCAAAAAGGTCTGGGTCGAACGGTGTGGGCCGCCAGTTACTTCATTTTAGGGTTGGTAAACGCTATCGTGCGTGTATAGTGTTTACTTCAAATACAATTGCATAGTGATTGCGCCTTTGTCTGGTGCTCCCCTTCGCCACTTCTTCTACAGAGTCTGGACGCGTATTGCTTGTCTATATTCTCGAATGCTGAAATTTATCCATCCAATTATCAGCTTTCTAGTCAGTAGAAGCTGTCTAGCTGCCTCAACCGGGAGCACAATGAGAGCTGTTTGGGTGTCTCTATAGGACTTTCCTAAGTTCTTAATTATTGAGATTGTCAGCTCAGGGTTACCTAATTCGCTCTGTAAGGCTTTGCTTGTACCTATATCAAGGTCTTTGCACTCCAGAAGGGTCTCCTGGGTTAGAAGTTTAACGCGGGCTTGGTTCCAAAGACACTTCTTCATGGTTTCCTGGGAGTCGGTTGGGATCTCTGTTCCGCTTAGTTGTGGCAACATTTCACCATTTTACGTTTTACGTATCTTAGTGACGTTATTTCCGAATCCGCTGAGTGTTCTTAAAATCTCCGCAAAGGAAGGTCCCCATTTTTTTAACTTAATATCGCTTGCGGTTTTGCTTCTGGCAATTTTGCTGTCGTCGGTTTGGATTGCTTAGCTACATTCCACTGATCCTCCATTTAATTATTTGTTGTTGCCTTATTATCAGGCCCTTTCGTTTGTTGCGTGCTTAGTATTCTAGTTGGTGGCGACTTTGCCGTGGCTTCAAACATTTGAGAACTTACATTACTGATCGTTTGAACTGACCAATTAAACTTTTTCTTGCCGGGGACTTAGGCGAATTGATAGATGACCGTTTGCTTTGTTGTAGGGTCTACTCCTCCACCATTGGTTCCTCTTTTCATCTGGAAGATCGGGTGGATAGCCGCCTCTGCAACCTCTGCTACTGCTTGCTTTTGCAGATGCGAGATCTTGTCTATTATTTTACGTATGTGTTGGTTGACATACCTTTGTTTTTGGCCATGAGTTAGCGCGATAAGCTCTTCTATTAATATGCCCAGATCAATAAGTGCACTCTCTCCTTCGTTCACACTTATTGCATTTTCGTTGCTAGTGGTGCCTTGTCTTGGCAGATTTTCTGCGCCAGCCTTTTTAGTTAGCATTGTGACGCTATTGGATTGAGTCACATCGTGCGAGACCGTGCTTGTTGGAGTCACTTCTTGCGAAGTTGGTGGAGCAACTTTTAACGTCTGGGCGCTTTATCGGCCATGTGGTCGGGGGTTCTTGTTGCTCCTTGTGAATCCTAACTATGATCCCCCTTATTATCAGTAATGGTATGTGCTGCTTTAGGCTTAGCTGACATTTCCTCAGCTATTCCTATAGCAGTTCGCTAATGCAGCTATTGCTCTTAAATTTCTTAAGGTGCAATCATCAGAAATTTTTCTTTGAGTGGATTGTGGGTTGTGGTATCTAAGTAGGTGTGTAAAGGGAGAGCTAAGAAAACGCGCACTTTGCAATTTCCCTTTTGTGCGAACCTTCTCCCAAATAAATAAATATTTAATAAGTGTTTTAACTCTGTCTCTTATACACATCTAGATGTGTATAAGAGACAGGTGTAAAGGGAGAGCTAAGAAAACGCGCACTTTGCAATTTCCCTTTTGTGCGAACCTTCTCCCAAATAAATAAATATTTACAAAGGCTTTATTTTTTTGTTTTCCTTGAGTTGTAGTGGACGCTGTATGTATTTCCGCGTGCTTAGGAACTTGGTGCCGTAAACGGAGCACCAGAAAACACGTCTTTTCACTATTTCACTTCACAAACATCATATATGTGTATATGTGTTCGTATACGCCAGTGCGTTCGCGCCTGTTTGCCATTTTACATTGCCCCAAATGAGTGCTTGACGCCTTTAATTTTTTACACTAGATTAAGTTGTTCGACATGTGTGGGTGGTTGTTGATGGAGCAGGAGGTTGCAATGCTTTTAATGTTCAAACCGACTACGTCTGCTTAAGCATGTGCTTAACTTGGGAGAGAGTGGAAAAAATAAATTCATTTTCATTTAATTTATACATGACTTCACTGTGCGCCGAAGTTTGCCTTTAACTTTCCGATCGAACTCTTGACAACTTGTACAACGCTTTCTTAGTGTCACTTCAACTCCACACATTAATTGTTTGCTCTGCCTTTAAGATTGTTTTTGCTGTACTTTCGCTTTCAAATTTCGTTCAATCACCTCTTTCTCCCACTGAGTAACATTATTCTCAGAAATCAGTTGTTGTTGTTATAATATATTGCTTGCTTCTTAATCGTATCTACTTCGTGCCTCCTTTCCATATGTGTGTGCACTGCTTTCTCCTCCGTTACTTCCGTTACTCAATCTGATATTTAAATGCTTTACTATTTAAGTACAGCATGTACACCACTTCAATTCATGTTACTTTCAAAATGACAAACGACGCCCGAACCCGAATTTCTTACAACTCTTAGTTCGACTCGGGTTACATGCCAAACAGTTACATACAAATTCAAAAAGGTTCAGAAGATGCCCTGTAGGGCATGTGCTTCGTGAGACAGCGTTTTGAACTGTTCAATGTTTGTCGGGGCATCTGCACTGATGGCCTACTGTTTGACTGTCAATATAGTCCCAATTTGAAGGTAATAATTTTGAGATAAAATAGAGAGAGTGAGAGAAAAATAAAGTGAAAGAGAGAGAGTGATGCTGTCCAAAACCAAAGAACATGGATTTAATTCATTATTTTATATTGGAAATACTTTCAAATGCTTTAAGTCTATATTTTCTGCGATTGTTTGGTATTACTGTTACTAGCTCTCGAAGTTTTCAAGTTAAGAATTAGCGGTGGACTTTCAAAAAAATATCTCGACTTGTGTTTACTGCATATGCACAAATTACTTTCATGTATGAAAAACGAAGGTTTTGTTGAGAGAATTCCTGACTGGTTGTGAAAGATTTTTAGATAACTTTACGTTAAGACTAGAAAACTAAGAATTTAAAATATTTTCAACCATTCATACCCATAAAAAAGATATATCTTTACATTTATTTCAGACAATTCGAGCAGAATTAAAAGCGATATTACTCTCGTTCTAACCTAACTAGAATTGATCTAAACGGTTAAACTTTTTTGTACGAACAAATTCAGTGAGGCTCTTAGTAGGAAGAACTTAACGTCTAGAAGTTGTTGATTGGAAAGTTCAACAGAGGCTTAAAATTTGTACAACCACTGATTATATGTTTAACAGCAAACTCTGTACCCTATAGGGCTGCTTTTAATCTGATAAGCATACTACAGATAGTAGCACATGCTGGCAGGCTCTATGTATAAAACGGTTTTTAGCTGTTACCAGATTTTTTTCGTTCACCCCGACTCAATCTTCTCGCTTACACACGCAAGCATTGACTTTGCACTCGCCTACTTGGGAGAACTGCTACTTCGGCTATTCAAAAATCTTCTTAATGTTCGTGCTCAAGGGCACATCTGGTGTTCTTTTCTTCTTGTTTTCTGTCAGTTTTCATTGCTCACTGCTGCTTCTTCGTGTGCTGGTGCTCGGCGTCCTCATCGTCGCTTTCCTACTGTTGCTTACGTACTTACTTTCGCAGTAAGTTGGTTAAATTGCGTGTTGTATGAGTTTTTCCTTAAGTACTTTGTCTACTCGTAGTAGTTTTTTGATAGCTTTAGGTTCCACCACTTGCAACGTTTCTTCTGCTCAACATATTCTGCTTGCAGTTTTTATATCTTAATAAAAAATAAGTACTTGTAAGACCTATTTCGGAGTTATCGTTATGTAAGTCACTAGTTAATTGTAATGCTGATAGTTTTTACTTTTGTTTTTTACTTTGGACACAATTTCTGCAACTTGGGTAGGAGCATTAAAGGATGTCGTTAACGAAATTGAGTTTTATGGAAGTTTAAAAGGAACAATTAAGCTAAGTTGAATTTTAAATTGATGTCACTATTGTGATTCTGAATTTGAATTCATAACCGCTACCGTTAACTGATTGATTATATTCAATAATCACTTGTTGCTTTTCAAATAATGTTCAATGATAATTTAGGAGAGATCAATTTTCAATTTTGAAATAAGGTATTTGGATTTGTGAAAGTAAAGTGCTTCTTCGTCTTACTTTAATTAAAATAACTCTTACTGAGTGCTTAATAATTTACTGAATAAACGTTCATTAGACATATGATGAGCTGATACGAATATATTATTATAACATATGTACATATACACAAGCCTTAAAGAAGATTAAATAACCTGATATTTTGCTATAGAAGTTTACGGATGAAAAATTGTTGATAATGATATGTGAAATAATTTGGTTATTCGGAACATAAAACCTCTCTTTTTTTAATTTTCTTTTCAAATCTATCTTATTCTTTCGCTCTTTCAATATCTCTTTCTATTGGGACATAACAAGGATTGAAGATTTCTCCTACCATAGGTATGTATGCAGAGCGAATGTCTAACGACATACCCAGCGCTTCAGAACGCCCATTGTGAAACCACCGGGATGCAAAATACCTTACTTCATTATGTCCTCTTTAAACTTCCCTGTACTTCTGAAGAAGTTCATCAATACTCTCGTCCAATATTTGCGGTTCCTTTCCTTTTAAATACTGTCTCTACCGATTAAATATGTACAAATAGCCAGAGACATATATATTCCCTCTTAATCAGAGTCTGATTAAAGGGTAGTAACTGCTCTGGACCCTATTCCAGATTTTCCCTTCGATGTTAGATCACTTCAAGATCTAGACCTTCTTGAACTTTTATTGGTGCAACCCTAAGACCTTTTAGTCATTTCAAATCCGCTGGAATATTTGTATATATAAATATATCAATTTGGATTACAGGCTCTTATGACCTCGATTATCCGTCTGGCTACGATGGTGTAGCCGGGATCCCGACCTTTGCTCTTGGCCTAGACTAATCTTGGCAATTCTCCTCCACCGAACTCCTTTATTTATATGTCGTTTTTCTTACATTGGTGCAAAGTCAGGAACCAGGACACTTTGACCAGCCCTTTTTGTTCACTGAACCACAACAAGATTTCCTATTTGGGTGTTGTGGTTTTGAGAAGCAACGAATACCCAACTACAATGAGCTTTCCAAAGTAGACAGGACTTAAGAATAAAAACAGAACAAAATAGTCACCTTCTACCGCTCTCCAACTGGTTGATGTCGTCGTGAAAATAACGCCTGACATCACCGCCGTCCAAGAAATGCGATAGACGGGACAGGGATTGAGATGAGTAGGTCCTTGTGACATTGACTGCAGTGGCTATATAAAGGAGCGCACGTTTGTTGTGGGATTCATGGTGGGAGAGAAGCTCCGTCGCCGAGTACTGCCATTCACCGAGGTGGATGAACGTCTAGCCAAAATCCGCATCAAAGCGAAGTTCTTCAACATAACGATGATTTGCGTACACGTCGCGACGGAAGAGAAGGACAATATTACCAATGTGAGCATGGAAGGTAAATTCAGCGTCCACGAGGAAATATACCCAAATGGGTTGAGKCTGATTGATTTCGCCGGGGCACCAAACATGGTTATCTAGAGTACTAGATTCCAGCATAAAAAAATACATTAAGCAACATAGCTGTCTCCAGGTCGAAAAGCCACCAACCAGATCGATCATATTACAATAGACGGTAGACACGTGGGACACTATGGGATGGCATTTCACGTCACTGCTGACAGTCATAACTTTAATTTCGTCTATTTAGGAACCAGTATAAACACCACCAACAATGTCAGCCTGGAAATCCAACGCAGGATTACTCTTGCCAACAGATGCTTCTTCGGAATGAGTAGGCAAAGTCCTCTCTCGACGAACAAAAGCCAAACTCTATAAGTCACTCATTATTCCCGTCCTGCTATATGGTTCATAGGCATGGACGATGAAAACAACTGATGAGTCGACGTTGCGAGCTTTCGAGAGAATAGTCCTGCGAAAGATTGACGGTCCTCTGAGCATTAGCCACGGCGAATATCGCGTTCGATGGAACAATGAGAGGTATACAACGACATTGGCATAGTTCAGCTTATGAAAGTATTCGACGCAGTACCCGCCGGGGGCAGCAGAGGAAGAGGAGACCTCTACTCTGTTGGAAGGACGAAATGAAGAAGGACCTGGCTTCGCTTGGTATATCCAATTGACGTTACGTAGCAAAAGAAAGAAACGACTGGCGCGCTCTTGTTAACTTGGCTATAATCGCGTAAGCGGCGACTAAGACAGTAAGGAAGAAGATACTGTTTTAGATATGCTATTTTAGATATGCTTGCAACCACAATCTCCTTTGGAAAATATCAAGGCAAATAACTCCTTACTTTTATGTGAAAATATTTCTATCATAAACTTGAATGGTATTTTAGGATATTTATCAAATCTTGCTTATGCTCTGCATAGTTTCTAAGTTACTGTTTAGAATTAGACAAAGGCATTAACTCTTCAAGGTATGCTACATATTGGAGACAGAAAAGTAAAAAAAGTTGTGTTTACTCAATCCCCATTTGAAGACTCGATTTGTTGCATACCGTAATGAGCGTAGATTCAAATTTGCCAATTTATCTTTTATGAATTTAGTGATAACATTGTGTGCACCATTTATTAAATAATGGAAATAAGAGTTATACCAATTTTTCTATAAACTTTCGTATGTTTGATCCGAATGTGTTTTCACATACTTTATTACAATTCCTAAACAAAACGCAATTTTCGGTTTTTCTTACTACTTAAGTTGAAGATATTTTAAGTATCAAAATTAAACTTAAAATGCCTCATAGTTCTATATTTAAACTTATTTTAATATATATATGCATTTATATTGGTGTGAGGGTTATATCCCGAAATAAAGTAATGAAATATTTCTATACAAAATGCGTAGGTATATGTGGGCACGTGCATACAAATTAAAGCACGTAAATTCTACGTATGAGACTTCTTGCACCTTACGTATTGCCAAAGTTTTATACCCCACTTTTGAAAAACGAAAAGTAGATAAAAAGCCTCCACCATGACATTCAAATCCATTTAAAGCCTATTCAAAAACATGTTAAGCTTTTGGTAACTTTGCAATTCAATTATTATGTATGCTCCGAGTTAATTGTGAAAAATCATACCTATAGCGTAGTAAAGTTTTTCATTGCATTGAGTGTAAGTTTGTATATACGTGCTAACTATGCACAGTGCCTAAAACAGATTTAAACGTCCGCAGTTAGCAGCCAATGTACTTAGTGCCACTATTTTCTGTATGTGTGTATGTGTGAATAACAGAGCTTTAAATTATCATGCAAAAGCTCCGGGAATACATACGCATATCAGTTTAAAGGTGTAGAGTCACACCAAGTAGCTGTTATAAATATATGAATAATCCAAATAAAGTACAAGCACACCTCAACGCGTTTACTGCCATACTTTTACAGGAATCTGTAAGCTTGTATATATGCAAGCGTTCACATTAATACTTTGAAACAAATATGCGCAAGGATTGAATACTTATATACTTGTAAGTCCTTGTTGGCAGACTATAAACCCACACTGGTTTAAATACATATAAAATACATATAACACACGCCAACATTTGTTTTATTTGGCTACATATGTATGTGTAGAACTGTGTTGGTAAATACAAGTATGTACGCGCAGTGCGTGCCACAATGATGTTGCAACGCATTTAAACGCCTTTAAGCCGCCGGTGAACGCAATAATCCGTTGAACAAAGTTTTCGGCTGTACCAGGCAGCATTTGAAACAGCTTGAAAAGGTATCCCCACAGACGGAGAGATCAAGGTGGAATAAGAACTTTTTGGAGCACTTGCTCACAATCTCCCACATAAATAAATAATTTTTAAAACGTTTGTGTAAGTATGTGTATGCGATGTGTTGTTTAAAGTCTTCTTCTTCTTGATTGGCGTAGTCACCGCTTACGCGATTATAGCCGAGTTAACAACCGCACGCCAGTCGCTTCTTCTTTTCCCTACGTGGCGCCAATTAGATATTCCAAGTGAAGCCAGGTCCTTCCAACGTAGTGGAGGTCGCCTATTCCTCTGCTTCCCCCGGCGAGTACTGCGTCGAATACTTTCAGTGCTGGAGTGTTTTCGTCCATCCGGACAACATAACCTAGCCAGCGTAGCCGCTGTCTTTTAATTCGCTGAACTATGTCAATGGCGTCGTGTATCTCGTACAGCTCATCGTTCCATCGAATGCGATATTCGCGGTGGCCAACGCGCAAAGGACCATAAATTTTTCGTAGAACTTTTCTCTCGAAAACTCGCAACATCGACATATCAGTTGTTGTCACCGTCCAAGCCTCTGCACCATATAACAGGACGGGAATTATGAGTGACTTATAGAGTTTGGTTTTTGTTTGTCGAGAGAGGACTTTACTTCTCAATTGCCTACCCTGCCCGAAGTAGCACCTGTTGTCAAAAGTTATCCTGCGTTGAATTTCTAGGCTGACATTGTTGGTGGTGTTTACGCTGGTTCCAAGATAAACGAAATTATCTACAACTTCAAAGCTATGACTGTCAACAGTGAAGTGAGTGTAAAGTCGCGAGTGCGACGACTGTTTGTTTGATGACAGGAGATATTTCGTCTTGCCCTCGTTCACTACCAGACCCATTTGTGTTGCTTCCTTCTCCAGCCTGGAGAAAGCAGAACTAACGGCGCGGGTGTTGAGGCCGATGATATCAATATCATCGGCATACGCCAGCAGCTGTACACTCTATATATATAGCTCGAACTATTTTCTGCAGAAGCAGGTTGAAAAATTCGCACGATAACGAATCGCCTTGTCTGAAACCTCGTTTGCTATCGAACGGCTCGGAGAGGTCCTTCTCGATTCTGACGGARCTTTTGGTGCTGSTCARCGTCAGCTTACACAGCCGTATWAGTTTTGCAGGGATTCCAAATTCAGATATCGCGGCATAAGGGCAGCTTTTTCGTGCTTTCGAAAGCAGCTTCGAAATCGACGAAGAGCTGGTGAGTGTCGATTCTCCTTTCACGGGTCTTTTCCAAGATTTGGCGCATGGTGAATATCTGGTCGGTTGTTGATTTTACACTGATAAGGTCCAATCAGTTTGTTGACGGTGGGCTTTAATCTTTCACACAATATGCTCGATAGAACATTATATGCGATATTGAGGAGGCTTATCCCACAGTAGTTGGCGCAGATTGTGGGGTCTCCTTTTTTGGGGATTGGGCATAGCACATTTAAATTCCAATCGTTGKACATGCTTTCGTCCGATCATATTTTACAAAGAAGCTGATGCATGCTCCTTATCAGTTCTTCGCCGCCGTGTTTGAATAGCTCGGCCGGCAATCCATCGGCTCTCGATATTCTTCAGGCGGGTAATTGCTATTCGAACTTCTTCCTGGTCGGGCAATGGAACGTCTGCTCCATCGTCATAGGTTGAGAAATCGGGCTCGCCTTCTCCTGGCGTTGTGCGTTCACTGGAGACATCCAGGTAGCTTGATGTATTTTCTTATGCTGGAATCTAGTACTACAGATAACCATATTTCGGGCCCCAGGGAAGTTGATCAGCCTCAACCCATTTGGGGATGTTTCCTCGTGGAGGCTGAATTTACCGACCGTAGTGCCAAAGATACCTTCTTTGCTCACCCTGGCGTTAAGGTCGCCAAGCACGATTTTGACATCGTGGCGGGGGCAGCTGTCATAAGTGCTTTTCAAGCACTCATAAAATTCATCTTTGGTCACATCGTCCTTCTCTTCCGTCAGGGCATGGGCGCAAATCAGCGATATGTTGAAGAACCTCGCTTTGATGCGGATTGTGGCTAGACGTTCATTCACCGGGGTGAATGATAGTACTCGGCGACGGAGTCTCTCTCCCACCACGAATCCCACACCAAACTTGCGCTCCTTTATATGGCCACTGTAGTAAATGC
>NW_017535341.1:225301-226917 GCF_001853355.1 Bactrocera latifrons
TCTCTTCCGTCGCTAGACGTTAATTCACCAGAGTGAATGATAGTACTCGGCGACGGAGTCTCTCTCCCACCACGAATCCCACACCAAACTTGCGCTCCTTTATATGGCCACTGTAGTAAATGCTACAAGGAGCTATTCGTCTCTGTCCTTGTCCCGTCCATCGCATTTCTTGGGGGGCAGTGATGTCAGCCTTTATTTTTGCGAGGACATCAACCAGCTGGGCAGCGGCACCTTCCCAATTAAGGGACCGGGCACTCCAGGTGCATGTCCTTAATTCGTAGTCCTTATTTCGTTTGCCATGGTCGTCATCAAAAGTGGGGTCTCTCATCCGAGGCTGTTGTTGTGTTTTCATTTGCTTAAAGTACGTATATAAATAAATTTGTATGGCATATACAAAGGTGCTTGTGATTTTAAATTGTCTACATAAATAAATTTGTCAATTATGAAAATCACAAAAGCGTCGAGCTTAATTTGTTTTGCCCTTTTGTTTGTCGGCGATAAAAAATAATATAAACAAATAAAACTTTCATTGCAGAAAGGTTGTTTGCTATTGTGGTTGCTTTATGTCTGCGTGGCTGCTTTCGGTTTAGAAATAATTAAAAAACAATGGTTTAAAGTTGTGCGTGCAGGAATTCAATTACTGTTGTCAGGGTGCCAGAATGTGTTTCTGTGAGCATTGCTCTGAAATTTTAAATAAATGAGACTGTAAAGATATTAAAGAAACGTATTTCATAAGTAGTGAATAAATATTTGGGTATGCAAAAGTTTTATGAGAAGCATTTTCGATTCTAAGGAGTGTTTCCAGTTCTTTAATCATAATAAATCTGAATTTTCGATCTGGGACAATGAATGAAACATGGCTCCATAACTTCGCTCCAAAGTCCAATTGATAGTCAGCCGAGTGGACTGCATACGATGAACCTGCTACAAATACGTGGAAAAATGAACCATGCAATGTATTTTGGCATGACCTTGCATAATGTTTATTGCCTACCTTGAAAAAGGCTTTGAAAAGAAGAATGCGTCGATTACAGCCATATTTAAAGAAAAAACATGTTGTTGCAGCAATATATCGCGTCAAAAGTCATTGAAAACGATGAGAAAATCCATCGAGCTTCGGATTGCTTCTGCATCCACCATATTCTCCAGATCTAGAAATAGCGACTACTTCATGTTCACAAATGTCTCTACAAAGAAAATTTTATTGTGAGTATAATCATATAAGGTTTGCTGTGAAAAATTGGTGCTGAATCCCAGTTGTCGATTTTTAAAAAACGAAATATTCGATGGCTGAATACTTTCGAAAGAGAGGTCCGAGGAACGTATCCTGTGCCATAGAAGAAGAGAATGCTGATTGCAGCTGTGTGTCGCTCCTTCGTTGAAAGAACTCGCACTCTGCGCATGCTTTTGTTTATGAAATTGAGAAAAATACCGATAGTAAGTTCTGATATGAGTATTATTTCGGCAATGCATTTTTTGTACAAAATTATGAACTTGTGTATGATATATACATATATATGTAGGAAAAGACACTTTGTTTATTAATTCGTAACCACGTTTATTAAAATATAGTCCACAGTACACAGATGCTTAAACAATAATTATTCACTTAAAAA
>NW_017535341.1:230747-259995 GCF_001853355.1 Bactrocera latifrons
TCCGTTTGCTCCCCTTGTGGTGGCCTAACGTGTTTACTCGCTCACTTTTAACCATTGTGCAATCCTTGGCGATATGGCCTTTTTGCCTACATTTAAAACATATTGCATTACTGGGTCCTGACTCCGGACATTCTCTGGCAAAATGACCTTCTTTGTTACATTTGAAACACTTTTTCCTTTGTGGCATCATCTTACTAAAATTTTTCCCTGACCCTGTCTGAGGCGTGGACATTCGGTTTGACGACGTTGGTCCCCCTCTAATTTTTTCATAAACTCGGATYTGTTCTTTTAGCTCCTTTATGCTGTTTGCCTGGTACAGCATAGCTTTACTTGACCTCGTGTCTGGTACTCCCTCTACAAAATATTCCACAATACTCTTTTCATCGAGATTGATAGGTTTCCCTATTTCTGTCAGTGCGTACAAATATTCGTAGATGCTTTCCCTAGCCTCCTTTCGCCTGTTTCTCAACGCGCGGTGGATTTCAGAGGCGCACAACTTTTCGCCGAACTCCTCTAACAATGCACCTTTTAGATTCTTCTAGTCTCTGCAACCTACTAAGCCCCGAGCGAACGCTTTAGCCGCACCTTTCAGCAATTGTTTCGCATACACATACCTCTGTAGGCCACTCCAACCTACAGTGTCGGCAACATCTTCAAATTCCTCCACCCAGTGATTCACTCCGCGCGTACCATCACCAGAAAATGGCGAAACACTATCTTCTATATCGCGCAGTGTAAACATCGCTCTTTGCCCACCTAAATTACCAGTCGGAGCATCATCGTAAATTGAATTTGTCGATTCATTTTTCAATAATTATTCACTTAAAAACTACGCGGCACAATAGTATGACGACTTATGTATATAGATGCGCGCGCCTCGGTGTATATTACTTGACTBYYYATCTCTTATCCGTTTTTCCTACTTCGTCCTCTGTCTGTTCGTTTCATGTTCTGTCGTTCCTCCGTTCGCCTGTGTGGAGTTGCCACCTACTCCGATATCCCATTCCCACATATATATATTACGATTTTCAATTTTTTACCACCCATCACTTTTATATTACCACCCATCACTTTTGATACCACCCATCACTTTTATATTATAAGTCTTACTCTATAGCAGATAAAAAAAAAAAAACGTAATCATATTCAAATATATAAATGTTATTGTAAAGCAATACATAATAGTGGCATACTTACCTTGACAATTTCGTGTCTTATTACATCAGGAGACTTAATCAAATAAGACAAAGCAAAAAGTCGAAACTTATTCCAAAAATCAACAATGAAATTTAAAAAAGGCACGTATTCAGTCGCACGAATATTTCGGTTTTTAAAAATCGACAACCAATTTTTCGCAGTCAACCTCATATCACTATGCTCGCAAACAATTATCTTTATTTTGATATAAGGTTTATTTACCTGTATTTACCTGCCTACCTAATAATTGCACCGGCAAAAAAAAAAAGATAACCCAGTGTTTGCATATTCTATGAGCTATATACTTTCGATTAGTCTACAGTTTATTGCGGTAATGTGCGTGTAATGTTTAAAAAAATCTTTTTAAATTATTAATTAATTACACTTAGCATCACAATTTCCAGTCAACCTCCTCGATACTAATATTTTAATGTAATAAATATTTATATAAACATTATTTTCATCCCGCAATACATTGGGTGATTGTCGTACTATGGTGGGATCTCTTACTATGTTTAAATTCGAAAATTCGAATGGTTGAGTACAAATATCATTTCCTGATAAAATTATTGCCACTATAACTATTTTAATTTTTTCCCGGATTTCGACGACGCTGCTCTAATCAAAGAGTTTTTGGAGATTCTCTAAATTTCTGTGGGGTATTCTATAGGTCATGTTCTCCAACTTTGACCATAAACTATACAAGTAGTTTTAGTTGGTTTAGTTGGTTTCAAATCTATACTTTCGGACTGATTTTTTCTTCCGTAAAAAGGATACTTTCGTCGGTGTCGACCGTTGTTTACCCCGTGCGTCGTGCGGAAGTTTCTCAAGAATTTTACCATACTTTTTAACAAGGATCGAGTTGCATCTGTAAGTTATGTTTTAAAGGAAAAAAAGGATATATTTGTGGTAATTTTTTTTTGCGGCGACATGAGTTATACGATTTTATTAAAGTCAAAGTCAAAGTTTAAAACTCTGTAACTCCGTTAATTTGACTCAAAATTTGTACACAATATTCTCGACATATTGGTCGTTTAGAAGAAGAAAATAAACAAAAAAAATGCAAAAAACAAAAAATTGTTTAAACCTCAAGTGAAAAATGAAAAAATGATAAATAACAACTTGAAGAAAGAAATATTCACAAAATTTTGTATTTAATGTTGTCCAAAAACGACGATAAATGGTTCAGACCAAAGCACTTAGCATGTAGCTGCCTTACGAAGCGATAGAAAATTTTTTATTTGTGAAGGGTGTTATAGCTTCGCTGCAACTGAAGTTACCGTATTTTGTGTTTTTTTTTTAGTTTTTTTTGTTTATAAGTGTTTTATATATTAGGTTTGTATATGTATTTGCTTATTATGTACACTTCGTTGCTTTGCTCTATTTACTTTAGTAAGTGTGCGCCACTAAATACTGAAATAAATCTTTAGCTACGTTCCCAATTGAAACTACTTTTTGCAGCTCTTGCGCATTTTGCAGCTACTTTATATGGCTTTAATTTAAAATGCAGAAATACGCACTAACACAGCGATATAAGCAAACACGCATCGCTTGAAAGTTTACTGGCAAGCGTAACTGTAATTCAGCGCACAAAAACTTCCTCAACGGAGGTTACGATTTCTCTTTTTATTTTTTGAAAAATTGAGATAAATGTTGTCATATAATAAAATCTTCTGCTTTTGTTCATGTGTGTGTGCGTGAGTACATATTTAAGTGGATGTATGTGTGCATAGATTGGTGTCAAGTAGGCGCTCAAGTGAGCAGAAGCAGTGGGGACCTAAATGGGCAGCGACTGCGTGTTTGAGTTTATGCGTGTGGGCGTTGTTTGGTGAGCTGTCAGCAACATTTTTAATAATGGATTATGAAAATTGCAAACACGCAAATACAGGTTATAGAAATGTGGCCACATACACGCACACTCACTTATACTATATATAATATTTGTATGTTTGTATGTGTGCATTTAAGGTTATGTGCCACACTGGTTGCAAAAGCAGTGAAGTGCGAAAATCTGTAGTTGCTGCCATTACATTAATTCCAGCGTTTCCAGCGATAACCATTTGCCATAGTGGTAGCTCTCTTCCTCTCTCTGGCTGTTGTAAGTTGTGCGACAACTCGACAATTTAACGTGTCAAGCTAATTTTCGACACCTATTAACTGAGTTGTGTGTGTGTATGAGCATAAACATATATGTACCCTGCCAACCACGGCTACCTGCTTGCGTCATTTTGAGGTTAATTTTTGTTTGCCTTAGCGCGATGAAAAAAAAAAGTGTTTCATTTCTTGATTTATTTGAATGAGTGCCAAGGAGAAAACATAATTGTCAATGGTGCCAAAAGAAAATCCCGAAAAGGGTAATAAAAAAACGATTGAAAGACGCATGTCATTCGTGAAACAAGAAGGTAAGTAGTGAGTTTCATGTGTTTTTATACTCTCGCAACAAAGTTGCTAAAGAGAGTATTATAGTTTTGTTCACATAACGGTTGTTTGTAAGTCCTAAAACTAAAAGAGTCAGATATAGGGTTATATATACCAAAGTGATCAGGGTGACGAGTAGAGTTGAAATCCGGATGTCTGTCTGTCCGTCCGTCCGTCTGTCCGTCTGTCCGTCCGTCCGTGCAAGCTGTAACTTGAGTAAAAATTGAGATATCATGATGAAACTTGCTACACGTATTTCTTGGCTCCATAAGAAGGTTAAGTTCGAAGATGGGCAAAATCGGCCCACTGCCACGCCCACAAAATGGCAGAAACCGAAAATCTATAAAATGTCATAACTAAGCCGTAAATAAAGATATTAAAATGAAATTTGGCACAAAGGATCGCACTAGGGAGGGGCATATTTGGAGGTAATTTTTYKRRAAGTGGGCTTGGCCCCGGCCCCTACTAACTTTTTTGTACATATCTCGAAAACTACTATAGCTATGTCAACCAAACTGTATAGAGTCGTTTCTTTTAGGCATTTCCATATACGCTTCAAAAATGGAAGAAGTCGGACAATAACCACGCCCACCTCCCATACAAAGTTTATGTTGAAAATCACTAAAAGTGCGTAAACCGACTAACATAAAACGTCAGAAACACTAAATTTTACGGAAGAAATGTCAGAAGGAAGCCGCATCCAGGTTTTTTTTTAAATTGAAAATGGACCAAAAACCATATCTCAGGAAGTACTCAACCGATTTCAATGAAGTTCGGTATATGACATTTTCTTAACAGCGTGATGACATGTACCAAATATGGGTGAAATCGGTTCACAATCACGCCTGAATTCTCGATTATCACTTTATCATGCGAGAGACTTAGCCCTTCCTTACTTGTTTTTAATAATTTGCAAATAATTACTTCATATGTTTTTATAGCATTGGAAATCAGAATGAATTGGATAAAGCAGCTGCAGCAATATCACCAGAAGCAGCAAATATCAATTTTTAAGTAAATATGTGAAAAAAGTGTGTGTAATTTGAAATTGGACTGCGCAGTCCAATATAATATGTGAAAACAAATGTTTGTTTTATATTTTAAATGGTCAAATAATATTTATCTTTTCCTTCAGGTGTTATTATTATTTTTATTTAATTAATCTTTTCTTTCAGATATTATTATCACTTTATACAATAAATCTTTCTTTTTCTTTTAGATATTACAAATTCAATGTAACTATTATTTAHTTTCAGCTTTTAATAACCTTTATTTTATTTCAGGCATTTGTCTCTTATAACCTTTTTTTCTCTTTTATATTGAGGTACTTGTACTTTGTAATTTTTTTCAGATGAAATTATTATTTTTCATTTAAATATATTGTATAAATAACAATGTTAGCTTTAATTTGTTTAATTTTGTTGTGTTGTATTGGTACTCATATCCCTTACTAATGATGACAAAATACGCCACTTTGAATGGTTAGTTAATTGTTGACTGCTATTTTGCCTTTAATTTTTGTGCCCAATTTTAATCAAAAACAAACTGAAAGAGCACATGAAAAGACCACGGTACGCTACAATTGAGGAAATAAAAAATGCTTCGAAAGAAGTTTGTATTAAAAAAACGCTGACATTTGTATATACATATAGGTGGATGATTACTTTGAAGGGATCAAATTAGATATTAATTACTAAATAAACTTTCAGTATACTAGTACATAGAGCATAAGTTAATTTAATTATGGGAGAGCCGACTACATGATCCCAATTTACAATTTGGAAAGAAGGATTAGACTAAACATAGAAAAAAGCATGGCGTAAAGGCATGATACCTTCGGGTAACACATTTCTACGTGGACAACCAAGCAGCAACCAAGGCTTTGATCTCGTTTCGCATATCGGCGAGAAGTGTCTGGGAAAGCAAGGCAGCAGAGGAGAGTGTAAGTCACTATGTACTGTACTATGTTCCAGTTCACACAGGCATCGAGAGCAATTGCTAAGAGTGGTGTATGGCTCTCACATGAAAATGTCCAATGTTGAACAACTCATGTATTGTCTATAAGACGATCTCGAAAGGAGTTTGACAAGGAAAATTAAAACGCGATGGAAGGGTCTGGGTGCAAAATTGCAAAAGTCATTTGTTAAATGGTAGGTTGGAAATATACAAAACTCCTGCTGGCACTCGATAGAAGGTGCTGTAAGAACATGATTGTAAGACTCACTGGTCATAGTCTGCTGGCGGCACACGCTTTCAGAATGTGGCTGACAAATCGAGAAAACTGCAGGAATCAATGAAGCAGATATTTTACACTCTATTATCAAAGGCTACGCTTTAATCATTTGGGTGATCCACGGTATGAGACACTTAAAGAGGTATCGTTAGTGAGACCACCGATTCAAGCCAAACGCAGGCATTCTACGGGATGATTTCTTCTCATGGACTTCGTAAGGAAATTCCATCTGGTACCGCAAAGGACCAAACTGGTCTATGTGTGGCTTATTAGCATACCAGACTAACCTAATCAATACGTTATGACAAGTAAGCATCAACATATGATTTTTATTAGTCCGATTGAAAAATAAAGCGGTAGGATTAACGTAATTAACGTAAAACTAACTAATATATTGAAGAATTGTTCTTTATGTTTGTCATTCGTCAACTAGTTTTTTACTAGTCCGAAAGTAACAACTTAGCTTATAATAAGCTTCTAATTGTCTTAATATGAAATTATGTGTTTGTGTTCATGGTCACCCGCTCTAACAAGTTTAGTGCACATATCAACTAAACCAGTTAAGCTGCCACAACTAAATTTGCTTACTACACCCCTATACGAACTTCTACCGACATTGTGAAATCCGAGGATAACGCCGTTCACTCCCCATATAACGGTACAGTTAAAACTACACTAAATCAATAACTAAATATGCCAGAGACATCACATTTTATCACTGAGATGGCAAAAATAAGTTTTATATTAGCCGATATGAAAATTTCACAATGGTCATGGCACTTCCCACTTTGTAGTCAAATCCCATACCAGCGACCCGACCAACCGATTTCCACAAAATTTAGTACGTGGCATTCCTCTTACATTTTTATGCCCCAGTGTGAAAATGAACGATTAGAATAATAAACACGCCTACTTCCCATAAACCAAAGTTTTAAACTTCACTTGATTCATTCCAGTATACAAATCAAGAAGCAATTAATATAACGGGACATTGCACAAATGATATCTTTAGTGTGTGCCACCTTATGGTGAAAAATATTGACTTTTGAACGAAAATGTCGATCAATGTGTGATATCTATAAATGAAATGAAAGCACAATGCTTTTCTTATAATGTTATTTCTGCGTCTAATGGGTTGAATAGAACCAATTTACTTAATATAAAGAGTTTCGAACTTCCGAGTGACTTTACACCGCCTATACCGGCCCATATGTGAGTTATCAAAATGAAAATAGGAGAGCGTGTTTAACTCATGACAGAATCTCTGTTTGCCTAAAATATTTGAAAAGAAAACTCGGCCTAGTCCCTATATAACTAATATCAGGATTTATGACGAATATCCGGTTGACTTTGAAAGTTGCAAGAGTATGAAATATTCGGTTACACCTGAACTTAGCCCTTCCTTACTTGTTAAAACTGGTAATAATTTTTCATCATTTTAAAATTTTTGTTAGTTTAGTAACATCTCTTTTTGATTAGAGAGGCTTTAAATTAGAAGTATATGTGATGCACGTTATATACCGGGCTTAGACAAAAACATGCATGAAAATAGTAAAGCGATAAGAAACTCTTAATTTTCATTTTAATACAAAATATTTGGTGTTTGCTGGTTTGAAACTTTCCCAGTCTAAAAAGTATATAAACGATTAATCAAGATTGGTTTTACTTACTTTTTCAAACCGGTGGTTTTAATTATATACTGTTTCCAGTTATAGTTTTAGGTTCGACAGAGACAATTAATTATTTATTATTATTATTAATGGTTGATATGTGATAACAATACAGTGAGAACAGTTTTCTTAGAACTCTCTTCTTTACAACTGTTCTCAATTCAAATATTCTGAATGTTACTTTTTAACTCGAAAAAAATTAAGTTTTTCCCAATTTGATTCATAGTCTGTGACTGCTTTGATTTTTATACTCTCGCAACAAAGTTGCTAAAGAGAGTATTATAGTTTTAGCTTGTTCACATAACGTTTGTTTGTAATCTCTAAAACTGAAAGAGTCAGATATAGGGTTATATATACCAAAGTGATCAGGGTGACAAGTAGAGTTGAAATCCGGATGTCTGTCTGTCCGTCCGTCCGTGCAAACTTGAGTAAAAATTGAGATATCATGATGAACTTGGTACACGTATTTCTTGGCTCCATAAGAAGGTTAAGTTCGAAGATGGGCAAAATCGGCCCACTGCCACGCCCACAAAATGGCGGAAACCGAAAACTTATAAAGTGTCATTAACCGACTAACAAAAAACGTCAGAAACACTAAATTGTACGGAAGAAATGTCAGAAGGAAGCTGCATCCAGGCTTTTTTTAACTTATGGACCAAAAACCATATCTCAGGAAGTACTCAACCGATTTCAATGAAACTCGGTATATAATATTTTCTTAATACTCTGATAACATGTACCGAATATGGGTGAAATCGGTTCACAACCACGCCTGAAATCTCGATTATCACTTTATCATGCGAGAGTATAAAATGTTCGGTGACACCCGAACTTAGCYCTTCCTTACTTGTTTGTTTTAAAATCAATTTAGTGAAATTATTTAAAAATTAAAAAACGTTATTTTCTGTCTATTAAATTACAAAGCACAAGTTATTAATCTTGCGATATAATTTCCGCTCATTACTATTCACAGAAAACTCACTCTTTCACTTTATTACTGATATTTCTGTCGTCTAAGTCAAAAATCACAAGCAATTGATATTGAAATGGAATTTATGCTAAGCTTTACTGTTCCCAAAATCTGTTTTCATTGCATTATTGATATTTCTGTATATTAAGTCAAAAAACAGAAGTAATTAACTTTGCAATAGAATATTGGTCAAATTTTACTGTTCCCAGAAAACTGCTGTATTGACAGTTTTGACTGTTTTGTTACAGAAATTGTGCTCAGTTTTATCTCAAAAACTGTATAAAAAGTTTGCGAGCAGAAGTAAATAATTTTGCGATATAGTTTTGCAGATATTCTTCTCATTGCATTATTGATAATTCTGTATGTTAATTCAGATAGCGTACGTAAAAAATTTTGCGATATAGTGTGTTCTCAGTTTTACTCTTCCCAGGAAATTATACTTGTTGTACAATTGACACATGTAAACTCTTTTAAGACTGTTGCACCTGCAAACTTTGAAATACAACTATCTTTTATTACTATGGGCTATGAAAAACAAGAACACGCAAACAAATTTGCGCAGAAAAATGAAAAAAAGCTATACGAGTATAGAAATACAGACAACTGATCAATTGAATTCTTTAAAAATTAGCAGACAGCTATAAAAAATTATCACTGCGTTTGTCGTGTGAATGATAAACATCTTATTTACAATTCAAGCGTACGCAAACGTAGATGACAGATAAGCAATAAGCTTTGACATTAAAATTTAGAAAGGATGTAAGGCTAAGAGAGCGGGTGGAAAAGCAGGTAGGTATGTTTGTGCCACACGGCTGGGAGTAGTGACTGTGATTGTAAGTTGAGAGTTGCAGGTGACGATGGGCTTTGTTGAACACTTTGTAGTTACTGAAGAGAAAAGAGAAAAAATTCCAAAAAATAAAAAACAAACACGCTCAAGCAAACTTAAAGTGCCCTGAAGACGATCCAATAATTGCGTCAAACACTTTAAGTGTATTGGTGTCGTCGGCTCTCGTCGGCTACACGTATGCTACACCGACCTGTTGTCGGCTCTGTTTTATGAAAATCAAAAATTTTGGATATTTCTATTTGACGGACGATAACACTGGTTTACAGCAAAAATGTTCCCTGAACGCCACTATCCACTTTGTATGTGAAATCGCTCGCTGATTCCGAAAATCAAATAAATTTTTTTTATGGATACGTTTTTGAGATATTTGCAATTTCCCGTTATTCGACCAAAAAGAAAAGGTGTCTTCATTTAATCATATATATCTCACTGACCAGTTGAGTAATCTTACTGCAAATTATAGAAAATAAAAGTGAATGAAATTTCCATAGGCCTCATAATTTCTGAGAAATTGATTAATCACTTCGTGTTTTTAAATTTTTTTATGAAAAAATTAAAAAAAAAATTAATTTTGGCAAGGAAAGAATTTTGAAACAAAAGATATTTTTAAATTTTTTTTAAATTTTATATGAAGTCCTGTTTCTTTATAAAAAACTAAGCTACCAACGAACAAAATCCATGGATAAATAGGAAAGTTGTACATGATCAAATAAATATATCCAAGTCGCGCAAAGTCAATGTATACATATATGCGTATGTAGTGTGTAAAGTAGGGGTGGGATTGTTTTCGAATATCATTAGAATATAACACTAATAATCCTATTCGTTTAAAAAAAAACAAATAATACTTTTAGAACAGTAATACTCAAATACTGTTGTAGTAGTTTCCATCGAAAGCAAGAGGTGTCAGGTTCGAAACCCCTGTAGCCATATTAATTTGCTCAACATGTGTGTAGGTATACAGTCAGATTTTCGAAGGGTAATTAGTTGCGGAAAATTTCTAATGCAAATAAATTTAATTCAAACATGCATACCTACATGCACACACACATATCTTGGTAAATTCATTAATTTTTTTAAGGCCAACACCAACAGCAGGTAGTATTTTCTTTTCCCGGCTCGTTAATATGAAAGGAACTTTTTTGTTTAGGTAGGTTTTGCCTTTTTTTATTTTTTCGCGATCAATATATATATAGGATAAATGCCCCTTGAAAGTTCATAATTTCTGTAAGGCTGTAAGGTAAAATGAGTAAACGTACGCGAGAATTTGAGTGTACCAATGATCCGGATATGTTCTGTTACATATGCGGTGAATATACTCTTGTACGGCATCGGAGGCAGTTTGGAGATTCGATCCAATCTATATATTCAAAATATTTTGGTATTGAGATTAAAAATATTGATAAACCATGGACTCCGAATATTTTGTGTTCCTTGTGTCGAATAATATTGGTTCAATGCTAATCAGGATCAACAAAGTACGTATTCAAATTATGAAACTATGTTTATTTTTATTTAATAGTAATTTTTAATTTTTTTCTTTTTCAGGCGATACATGAAATTTAATGTACCAACGAGAACCTACATGCCACTCAGAAGATTGTTATATTTGTATGACAAAAGTACTTGGCTTTGGAAAATCAAGAAAAGTGATTTATGCTAACGTACCTACCGTTTCATTGTTATCGTTGTCAACAGCAGTATCTGAAAGATCATCTGAATATGGGAAATCAAGTTGTAATGAATTTTTAATGGAAAACGAGAGAAACGTTCTATCACAAGCGCAACTAAACGAATGGATTAGAGATTTGGAATTATCCAAGGAAAAAGCTGAGCTACATGCCTCTCGTATGCAACAATTTCAATTCGTGTCACCCCATGTTAAGGTGACATATTATAGAAATCGTCACGAACCATTTGCCAAACACTATACGAAGGAAGACAGTGTATGCTATTGCAAAGACATTCCAGGATTATTCAAAGAGTTTGGTCAACCATATGATTCCGAGGAGTGGCGATTGTTCAAAGACAGCAATAAACTGAGCTGGAAAGGCCGCATTTCTGCATAATGGCAACAAAAAGCCCTCGATCCCGATCGCGCATGCAATAAACACGATGAAAACATACGAGGTAATGGAGAAATTGTTAAAATTCATCAAATATGAAGAGCATGATTGGAAAATATGTGCCGATCTTAAAGTCGTTGGAATGTTATGCGGTCTACAAAGTGGCTACACAAAACACTACTGCTTTCTCTGCAAATAGGAAAGCCGAGCCCGCAAAGACCACTATTGCATTAAGGATTGGCCGGAAGGAGTTGAATTTACAATTGGTGTGAATAATATCAAATACGTCCCACTTGTACAGAAGGAAAAAATCATTCTTCCGCCATTGCACATCAAGCTCGCCCTCATTAAAAATTTTGTTAAGGCGTTGGACAAAGAAGGCAAAGCATTCAATTATTTGCAAATTTTTTCTCAAATATTTCCCTGGCAAAGATAAAAGAAGGTATATCTGTTGGACCCCAAATAAAAAAGTTGATAAATAATGACCAAAGGATTATTGTCACCAGTTGAGGCAGCAGCGTGGGATTCCTTCGAAATGGTCGTTTCTTCTTTTCTCGGTAAACACAAAAGTCCAAAATACGAGAAGATAGTGAGCGACTTAATCCAAAAATTATGCAGAAATGGTTGATTATTCAAAACTTATTTAATTGAATTATATAAAATTTTATAATTTACTTATATACATTTTCTTTTTTCTAAAGGCGTAAATATGTCTTTAAAAATTAATTTTCTGCATTCCCATTTAATATTTTTTCCGTCAAATCTCGGAGACAAAAGTGACGAGCATGGCGAAAGGTTTCACCAGCAAATGAAATTAATTGAGAATCGGAGGTTAGGTCAGGTTAGGTCAGATGGCTGGTCATAGATCGCACGTAGACTAGATGTAGTCCTTTGTGTAGCCATTGAAAATAGAACTCCCGTGTTCGGACTTAAGGATCGGCGAAACGCTTAGTAGCTAATACAAATTTGCAAAGGCGCTTAATTTCTACGCTCGCCAGTTCACACCCAAGTGCCTAAGACTTGATCTCCCAAAAGCGGGGCAGTCAAGAAGGAAGTGCTGGCTAGTTTCTACCGCATCTTCTTCCAAGCGTCTTCTACATGCGGCGTCCATTATAATTCCCAGTCTTACAGCATGTATGCCAGTAGGGCAGTGGCCCGTCAAGGGCCCCATCACTAACGAGAGGCTGGCTTTACTGAGGGCAAAGAGATCATTTGATCTCCTGTGATCTATATTAGGTCAAAAGGCTTTTGCGACCGTGCAGGTACCAGTGCTGACCAAGCAGTCGCGAGGCCCAGCTGTCCAGCAGTAGAACAGAAGAAGACACAGGAGCACCGTCTCTAGGGTACCTTTCCTTGCCAGGTCATTAGCTTTGCAGTGGCCTGTGATTCCTCTGTTGCCGGCAGCAATGCAAGTCTTATAGTAACAGCTCTAGCTGCCAGAGACAGTGATGCCAGACACTTCTCAACCAACCCTGAACGCACCGTGAATGAGTTCAGGACTATTATCGCCGCTCTTATCCCCCCTCCTCCAACGGCTTCTTCCTTCCCAAACCTCCCTCGTCGGTATATGGGCAGTGAAGGAGCGGCCGGAGTTCGATATGTTCCGGTATGCAGTCAACGCTTGTGAGGATATCTGAGTGTTCCGATATATGCTAAGTTAGGAACCCAGATTCCCTGAGCCTGATAGCCACTTTTTCGACCATGTCCGACCATCTTCCGGCAATGTCCACCGGCGTTATGTTCAGAATTGCATTGAGTGCAATAGTTGGGGTCTACCTTAATGCACCGCACATACTGATGAGCGCGGCTCGCTGAATGCTCTCAAGTTTCTTAGCATGTGTGGTCTTTTGTAAAGCCCCTCACCGCATAAAGACTCCATGGAATATTATGGGCTTGACTATGGTGTCATAGAGCCAGAGGACCACCTTCGGTGAGAGGCCCCACCTCTTGGAAATAGCTCCTCTACAGCAGTATAGGGCAATCGATACCTTCCTGGCTCTTTCCTCGATATTCCGCTTTCATGAAAGCTTCTTATGCAGTACGATCCCTAGATACTTCACTGTATCCGCCGGTTGCAGGCGAACACCTCCCATTTGCGGCAAAGGTGCCACAGGGATCTTGTATCCTATACTAAATAAAACCATTTCTGTTTTATTTGGTTTGATGGCGAGTCCACTTCCAACCGCCCATTTTGTTATCATGCTGAGATATCCCTGCATCAACTCATACACGGTGCTAAGAAACCTTCCTTTCACCATAAGTTCTACATCGTCTGCATAGACAATCACCCGACAGCCAAGATCCTCAAGCTTTTTGAGGAGGTCGTTAAGGACTAGGATCCATAAAAGAGGAGAAAGAATCCCTCCCTCCCTTAGGGGTTCCCATGCTCACATTGCGCCTGGCGTTTGCACTTCCCTACTCTTTTTCCACCAGTCCCAGGGACTTGAACGGTTTGAACGAATTGATCGAGCACGTCAGGTGTCGCTCATCCAGGAGGTCAACAGAGGCCGTGCGGTCAGCATGCAGCGCTCCGAGAGATACCTCCGCATAGGACGTGTTACAATGCAACTGAGCATCAAGGAGCATCTGAAGTGTATCCTCACTGCTCAGGGCCCACTTCCCATTTACATCCTTGAGATACCCTAGGGACACAGGGGTTTTTGCGAGGATACGCCCGAATCTAGAGGACTCGTGACAGCCCTCCACTTTTTCGCAGAAGCTCTTCCACGACGTGCTCTTAGCCGTTCTTATCTCGGACTAAAAGTAATACAAAGTATGAAATAAAAAGTTATAATAAAACATAATCGAAATGCTTTATGTATTGATATATTAATTGAGGTTATAACTTACCTTTATAAATGCTGAAAGCAACGAAATAATTGTCTAACAAGTTTCAATAATAATCAATTCAAGGGATCTGGAAGAAATTGTAGTTATAAATTTAAGATCTTCAAATTTATCTCCAGTTGCCAAATATCACAATGTTGCTGACATGTTAGCAGGCATCGCTTATCGCATCACTGCGTTTTGTTTTTAATTAATGGCTCCACCTTGGTTAATAGTTCCTTAAATGTGTCGCAATCCATTCGCAAAAAGTTACAATAATCTGTTTTGCTGGATATTATTAATTCTGCGAGAAGATTTTCATGCGTAAACTTATTACGCTATTTGTACCAATTTTCCATCCACTCCGCCTTCTTCTTTTTCAATTTATTTTTTTCATAAGAAGTGCATCATATGCCAATAACAGATAATCGTCACCCGACGCTGACATGATGACCATTCGCTACGAGCTCAAAACTAAACTGATGTTTGACATGTTAATTTGATCGTTTGCGGGCATTACATGATTGAACATCGCTAACACGTATGGACTGTTTGACGCAATTATTTGATCGTCTCCAGGGCACTTTACAGTTGTAAAACTACAGATATGAAATAAAATAGCATGCCACCGGAAATGAGTGCACTCAACGGGTTAAGCGGCTGGAGTGCGGATACGTAGGTGTAGCCCAACAACTGTCAAAGCTCATCAAAGGAGGTGTGACGGGGCGTAATACTACTTACCATTACTTTAACTTCTTCGTGCTTTTCTACGCCGACAAACGACTGTAAAGTATTTCTTGCCTGGTGTCCATGACAGAAAACTTGGTGGGCTTGCCTCACTTAGCAGCGTTTTGCTTTCATCTTATAAACATTGAGCAATGCTTTTAATAGTGTATTATAGTTTAAATTTAAAAAGTATGTGTGTTGGAATGTGTTTCAAGAGACCCATGCACATATACATACAAATAGGTATATAGAATGACTGAGCAACGCCTGCTGACCTCGTCTCGGCATGGCAAGCAAATGTTTGAAGTGACTGTGCATAATTTGGTGGTTGGCGAGAAGTATGCTTAAATTGCTTACTTTACAAAACCTTTAAGTAAAATATTTTACGAAAATTTTTGATATAGGATATTAAATTAAATGACATTATTTAAGGCAGAGCTGTGATTTCCTACTTAAGAAATTCAGTTAATTAAGAAACAGACAGTGTAACAAAAAAAATTGTGAATCTGTAATACAAATTAATCAAAATATTAAATAATTACGCACATTAAAATAAAGAGACAATTCTGGCAAACTGGCAACCCTACCAGCAAATATTTTATACAACTTTTTAATTTTCCAGCCGGTATTACGAGAGAACAAGAAAAATCCCCTTAACAAATGAAGACGTTTCCATACAAGAACTTGATTTTGATCGTCCAGTTTATATGGCAGCTATGCATATCAATTAATATCCGGAAGATTTCTCCAACTATTATAACATTATTTTAGCCATTATTGGATTACCTTTTTTATACACAATAACTGAATTTTGATCGATCAGTTTGTTTGACTTCTGATATTGTAATTATAATTTGTATAATAATTTATGCGAAGTTCTGTGAATATCATTTGAGAACTCAATTCTTTTTGGCCGATATCTCCAGAACTAAGGAACTACTGTGAAGAAATATAGCAAGACTTTGTTCATAATTTTAAAATTTTTAATTTATTCTTCAAAATCTATATCATTGCCCTCAAAGTATAATCCTCCTTGGACCAAAACACTTGTGGCAACGTTTAGCGAATAACATTTATTGTATTCAATTGACTCAAAACGGTTTCCACGGAGCGTCGTTTGACTTTTTGAAATGGGGATTGCGGCATGATATTGGTTAACAATTTGGTGAAAAACTCACGAGGAAAGAAAACAGTATGTGACGGTGCGTCCAATCAAAAACACTTGCTCGAAACAAACAATTATCACCGAAGACCTTTTCCAACATTCTGTAAGTTTCGCCACCTGAAATTTGATTCCGCACACGAATTTTAATGGAACTTCCTTGTTGAATAATTTCACTCATCGTAAATATCGCCGAAGGCACTTTATGTACCTCATAATGACAAGCAGTTACCAAACACTAATGATTAGTTTGATATGACATTTGGCTCAGATATCACAAACACTCATAGCAGCATAGAAATATTTCGACAAATCGGATTTTGCAAGAAATTTAATTAAAATGTCTTACTTTATTTTGCTCACAGACTCAGCTCGTTACGCTGATCATTTACACAAATACTCGACGTTTCTTTCTCGACGTTACAAACTTCGTAGCTAATTAAGTATACCCTGTTTAGGGTAGACAAATAAAAAAAGAAACATATGTCAGACAAATTGCAAAAAATATTTCCTTATTTTAATTCATTGCCCTGCTTTGTACGATATTTGCACACATTTTAGCTTAAAAGCATAGAATTTAATTATTATTGTGCGCTTTTAATAAAGAAATTCCACGCACAAATTTTGTATCATAAATTATTCTATTAATTATGAATTCTATGTCTCTATACACTCATGTGGATATAAATGCAACTATTGGTATTTAATCTCGTTACATTTTCATTTCAAGTAGTTGTCATCTAATTGCTATCGTAAATAATTAATATTAAAGCAAATGCTGTGGAATTTATTTGTAACTGTTTTTATGTGAGTACGTAAAGTGAAAGTGAGAGAAAGTTGTTGTATGCTGCTTGTGTTACCTGCATTAAATGCTGCTCTACCAATCTTCTTTGATTGATCAATATATATCATATGCATATATAAAAGAAAATCGTGTTAGTTATACCATTTATGCTTCAAATTGGTGGTGAGGTAGCTTAGAACCAGAGTAAGGACATATTAAAATTTGTATCCCTTTATGTTAAAATTCAATACAATTAATAAATACAAACGTTATATTTCAAATCATAACCATTTGTTAAAAGTTCTTGTTTGTAGGAATCATTTGAATATTTTAATTATTGGCTACTTTTCGGCCGGGGTCGGCGGCAGCGTACCTATAAGTAGCGCGTCGTAGGCCGCGGTTCTCCCTATACCTTTTTGAAGTTAGCAGCAATCGGACGCGTTTATTAGCGGAACTCTCTAAGAGAGGAATATTTAAACGGAAGGGACAAAGTATATGCGTATTATTTCAAATTGATCATTCCTAAAAGGTAATACAGTAGAATAGAACTGCAACAGTATACAGTGCATTGTAACTGGCTCAGTAATCAGTCTATGAATATTATACCATGTGCATTCCAAAAGCCTGGTGTTATAACGTTACCAGCCGACTTTTTCATCTTTCCACGCTTGAAGACCGGTTCATAATGTTCAGTCCACTATTATGTCTGATGATTGGACTCCAGTGTGAAATGATGAAGCTGTATTTCTATTGTCACACACCGACGATTTTATTATGATTAAAGAACAGTCAAACACTCCTCAGAGTCAGAAATTCGTTGTTTTTGTTAGATTATGAACTGGCGCGGCTTTGCACAAAACTGTCTTCTTTGTACTCAGTTTTTGTGGTAACCAAATAAATTTATTAAAAAAAAACAGTTAGTACAGAAATATAAAACTAAATATGCGTACTTTTACAGCAGTCTACCCGTATTCGATAGTTTTTACTCTTGACTTCTTAAGTATCGGAGTTCCCTCTTGAAAAATTTGCACTTTTCAGGGTTAATTCGAAGGTTGTTCTGCTGTAGTCTCTGCAGTACCTTTCGTAAATTTTGTATATGCTCCTCGAATGTAGAGCCTATGACGATTATGTCGTCGAGATAAGCGAAGGCGTGTGGTTCCATTTCAGGGCCTATGACCTGGTCGAGTATTCTTTGGAACRTTGCTGGTGCCGAATGTAAGCCGAATGGCATGACGCGCCATTGAAATAGGCCACGCCCAGGTACGGTAAAGGCTGTATATGGGCGGCTGCTTTGCTCCAAAGGTATCTGCCAGTAGCCGTTCTTAAGGTCCAGACTACTAATGTACCTTGCTCTTCGCAATTTGTCGAGCATGTGGATACAGCAGTAAGGTGAGGGGTATGCGTCGGGTACGGATCGCGCGTTGAGTTGCCGATAATCCATGCATAAACGCCACTTACCGTTCTTTTTCCGAGCCAATACAATCGGCGCGCTGTGAGACGGCTAGATACATCCCTTTGACAGCAGCTCGTCGATCTCGGCGTTTATAATGGCCTGCACCGCCGGGTTCCTTGGAAAATATCGTTGCTTGATGGGCCGGTCGTCGGTCATAGTAATTTTTTGTTCCGCCACGGTCGTCACTCCACTCATGTTTTCGAATTTTCGAAGTTCCTCGTCTAAAAAGTCACGTATGCGGGCAGCTTCGTTTTTCTGGTTGGCTGTCGATGAAATCTCGAGTCGATTGACCCTCCTGCACTTAAGCTTACGTCTTCTTTTTCGCTTCTTCCTGTGATTTAGCAGGCGCGTGTCTGGTGTAGTAGGGATCACGTTGCTTACGGCTCCTGATGACATGGTGCGGGAGGCCGTTGATTACTGAGTATTTGACGCTTTCAGCACTACCTGGTGACCTCTACAGGATACTATAGCACCCATGTTCCCCAGTGTATCCAATCCGAGTATGACATCATCAATCACTCCGGGTATCACGTGTAACACTACTTTTAGCGATGTCTGTCCCAGTTGGTTTCCACGGTGTCGAAAATCTTGCTGGTGGTGCCATCGGCCATTTGGATTTCGATAGCTACAGTCACCTTCTTGCCATTCCCGGTTGCGTCCATATGTTCTGCAACTCGTGGTGATATGAAGCTTTTCGAGGCGCCAGTGTCAATGACGGCTTCCGCTGGTTCTCCGCCAAGCATGATTAAGGCATATAGCCGGCCGCGTTCCTGATGCATAATTACTGGAGGTTCGGCGCTGAGTTCCGTGGGTCCGCCGCGCCTTGTCTTTGACGAAACCTCGTTCCCGGTTGCTGACGACAACATTCTTTGGTTAGCACATCCGCTCGCCCACACTCCTTGCAAGATACCTTCCTGAGGTTACGACATCTCCTAGCATAGTGACATTCCTGGCCACATCTCAAGCATGTATTTCCCGGCCTAAAGGCTCTGCTCGTAGATGGTTGTTGGCGATGCGTATCTACCGTAGTATTCTATTGGGGAAACGCGCGGTGTTGTGGTGGACGTAGTGACGGCCCACTTGCATTTCTCACCTCGTGGTCACCTATGATGTGTCTCGTCATCTCGCGTCGAGGTGGCTCCACTCCTCGTCGTTGACCTTCATAAATCCCTTCGTACTCTTCCGCCAGTGTGATGAGCTCGGCTAGCGTCTCGAAATCTCGCCGCCGAATGTAGAGCAGATAATCGGTGTGACTGTTTCGAAAAATTCTCTCCAGTCGCTCCTCCGAATTATACCCAGCGTGTCGCATTAAGTTCTGCATAGCCAGAACGTAGTCCTTGTATTTTTCTCGTACGTTTGTCTTCGTTGCTGTATGTTATCTTCAAGGCGTTCGAAGTAACGTGCTGGTAAGAATAAACGCAGAAAGTCCTTTTTGAAAGTGGTCCAACTCTTCCAATGTTCGTTATTGTTGCGATACCATTGAAGAGCGTCACCGCACAGTAATTCGGGCATGGTTCTCGGAAGGATGTCAATTTTTATCGTGTAAACTTCGGAGAGCTCTTCCAATCGCTCGACGAACGCTAATGGATCTCGCCCACCGTCGTATTTCACGGACCACTTCCTCACCTGGTCGCTGATAGGTGCGAATGTGACCATGTGGTTCTGTTGAAGTAACCTGTTAATTGGTGGCGGCTGTAGCCGTGATGATTCCGCGAAAGTGCTCGCGGTCCCTCTGTCTTGCTCTGGTGGGAATGTTGTCTTCTGATCGTCTTCGTCTCGTGAAGCGATCTCACTTGTTCTGTAAGCAGCTTCCATTTTTAAAATGTTTTCCTCTACTTCGGGGTCTTCGTGCGCCTTGGCTGCCAATGTAGTTATGCGCTTCCTAATCTCCCGCGTGGTGCCTATGTGGTCAACTCCCAGACTCTGCGCGAAGGAGATTAGTTGCTCCTTGGTCACATTGTCTAACCACATGAGATCTGCCATTTCTTTATTAAACGATTTACTGATGTTACACGATCCGCAGGGTCCCTGCTCGGGCGCCAATTGTAACGAAGCTTTTTGCTGCTCCTGCTTATTACAAGTATAAATTGCTAAGGTATACTCGCCGTGTCCAGGGTTCGTTACAATAAATTTGTAAATATTGGGGCTCTTCTGCGAATCGTATTTTATTCTATAATATAATATAATAAAATCTCTATTATATAATTCAAGTTATAAAATCAAGTTGTAGGGTCGTCGCTCGAGGAAAGTGCTGTCCGGGTAACGGTTCAGTGTGGCCCGTTAGGGCAATACCGTTTCCCGCTCTGCTGCGCTCCTGGGTACTAGACGACTGGCTGCTTTGTACCACTACGATCTCGCTGGGCTACTTCTGCCGGCGCTCGCGTAGACTTCGCTGACGATATCCTGCGGGACACTCCCGTGCTACGACGACCACGCTCCACATTTTCTGCCGGCGCTCGTTTTCAATGACGGTGTCCTGGCGGTGTTGACGCTCCTCCGCTATGACGACTGCGCCCGGCTATCTCTGCCGGCGCTCCTGTATGCTTTGATCACTATGTCCTGGCCTATACGTTAACCCCCGCGTGCTACGACGACTACGCCTGGCTATTTCTGCCGGCGCTCGTGTAGGCTTCATTGACGCTGTTCACGTTGACACTCGCGTGTTACTCTGCTTGTGTCCCGTTCAACCACCTTTGCCGCGTAAAGATATCGGACCACGGAAGACTGCGTAAGCGACCGCGATGTTAAAGGTTGAGTTGGTCAGAGGATAAACTCACTACCAGGCTCACCCTTAATAGAAGGCGTTCACAAGTCAGGTTACCAAGACTAGCTAGAGGATAAACTCAATGCACACTGTCACAGTCCCGTGCTGACTCACTGAACATCGGCCATCTAACTCCCCACCACCCTGTGCTGCGTGCTAACACATTCGCAACATGTTGCGTTGGRATGGCGTGTGTTGCTGGGATGGCGTATGTTGCTGGCAGTGGCGTGGTTTTACCGCTGCGTATGCATGCTTGTTGTTGTTTCGTCTGCTTGTCTGATTTCTCCGTCTCCGTGGTTATCCCGTTGTATTGTTGTTGTTTCAGCTTCTTGTGTTTCTAGAAGTGGCGTGGTTTTCCCGTTGTGTTGTAAACAATAGGGTGGGCCTTTATGGGATGTGTGGACTAAATTCTGCATAGATATTTAGTTCTCACATTAGTATGAAGACTATTTTTGGTTTAAGTTCCTTATTACGTATTAATGAAATTTGTGACAACTTTATGTTTTTATTTCGTAAACTTTTGCAAATAAAACTGCATACCCAAAATTTCGATATCAGCTTTTGTACTATTTTAATCAATAAAAAACATGATGCACATAATGCAATTATTTGTATGAGGTTTTATTGTTTTCCACTTTTTTGGCCACAAAGCAACTTCATTTCAACCTCATTGTTGTAACTGCGAGGTTCGAAATTAAGGACTCTCTTAAAAAGGCATCAGTGCTTGATCCCCCATAAGCAAATATACAGAGGAAAGCTCGATGGCTGAAATGTAAACATACCCTGCACATACTTATATAGTTAGAGGGTACACCTGCCCTCTAGGAAACTAGCTCAATAATAATATTATATATTTGTGATATATACAATTTTTGGTGTATAGTAAGTCCTCTTATGGCTAAAAAAATGTATTTACACACGTTTTAGTGATTAAAGCCGGTGAGCGAAAAGTGCTAAAGGTTTAGGAGCCTAGAAGAACTGATGTTTATAGAACTCTTTTTCCTTCCTTGCCTTTTTTCTTTAATTTTCCTCTCCCATAATTTAAAGAAGTTTACTCTATGTATCACTTTAGGGACATCTTATTGGGGATTATTTGACAAATATTCGGAATACGTTGGTATACACAAGCTCTTAAAGGTAAGGAAGAAAACAAGTATGAAGATCGTTTGTAAGCAAGGTTGCGAATTTTTGAAATAAAAAAAAAATTTATTTTTCAGTTCCAAAGTCTAAGTTAAAATTGGAAATTTATTTTTTAATCTTAAATTAGAATAAAGATTTGAAACAATTCTTTTTTTTTATTTAAAAATTGGAGGAGTAATATTTTAGAAGTCATAACGTTGAATGGAAGGGAAATAAAGGAAAGATTAAAGTATTTCTACTTGGGTACTTAAATGTAATTAAAAATTAAACTTTATTGACTTGATTAAAAAATATTTTTTCCAAAGCCGTTTTATATATATTTTTTATTTTAAGACATTTTATACTAACTTCTTTTTTCTTTTAATTTGCTTTAATAAGTATTTTTGCGATCCTTGGCATTAACATTTTTTGTCAATCCGGTATTTTGGATTTAAGTTTCTTTTTAATTTAAGGGCTTCGGGATCACAACATAATAATACATGAGAATGATATTACAGCTTCGATATAACCGAAGTTAACTTTTTTTCTTGTTGCTGTATTTTTCTATTGCTCTGTAAGTTTAGTATTGTTTTCGCCAGAAACGAGAGTCTACATAAACCTGCTCAAGCTAGAGTTCTCTTTCATATATTTCATTTCTGTATTTTTGCTGCACTTCATTGCTCTAATGTACGTACAAAGCTTCATCCTGAAAACCTAATATTTTTAGTTCGTTTACAAGCTCGTACTTTTAATCAAAATTTTTGTTACTATGCCACGGTAATGAATTTTTGGTAAAACCTATGTTGAAATTACTCTGAATATTGTATAGTGGTTTATAGACAAACTCTTTCTATTGCCAAGCTCTTAAAGATTTTTGTATCTTGACCGCGGCTGTGCTTCCACCTGCTTCAAATTGCTTCAAAAATTCACGAAAATGAAAGGGTCGGAACTGTTACAAAACTTCTTTCCTAGTACAGGGCGATCCATTTCGAGGTTTCCTACTTTTTTCAAGAAAAAACATAGAAACTTCGAATTTAATTGGGAATGTTTGTTTTCATTCGAAAGAACAATCTTTGGCATTTATTTTTTCAAAATTCAAATTATGGTCGCGGCCTCGGCTCAGATGGTCAATCCCTTGCGTCCAATTTTCGATGTCTCGTTCGAGAATTTCAAGTGGTAACTGGCAAATGACATCCGGAATGTTTTACTGGAAGGCCTCAATTAAAGCGGGCTTGTCCGCATAGACTTTAGACTTTGCACATCACCACAAGAAGAAGTCTAACGGTGTGATATAACATGATCTTCGTGGCCAATCAACCGGCCCAAAACGCGAAATTTTCTGCTCTCAATAAATACGAGGTGTGGAGAGTATTGCCGTCTTGTTGTAACCAACTGCCGCCGGTGATCTCGCTCATTTCAGGCATCAAATAGTTGGTTATCATGACGCGAGAAGGGTCGCCAATGACATTCAGGTTGCTCTTCTTCCCAAATGCAGAAATTTTGCTTGTTTATATATCCTTTGAGCCAGAAATGGGCCTCATTGCTGAACAAAATTTTACTCGAAAACATTGGATCTTCTGGGATTTTTCACATTGTTTACGAAACTTGAATTCTCGTATTAAAGTTGAACAATTTTTAAACGTTGTGCAGACGAGAGTCTTTCCAAGCTGATATGTCAAGCAATGTTGAACAAAAAACTTGAAAGCTTCAAACGACTAACGCGTGATCTGTCAAAAAGAGACTTTCACAAAAGTACCTCTACTTGGTTGACGTTAGATGTATAAGTCCGCTAAAGCATTTTGACAAAACCTGAAATTAATTGAAGTTTTCCAAGAAAGTCGGGTGTATACATTAACTCGACTCTGATTTTTTTTACTATTTTGAAATTTAATGTGGTTATGGGATAAATAAATTTGTTTTTAACGATTTTCAACAATTTCAGTTTTACTTTTGCCAAATTTGTTGAAATTTCGTCATGTGCTCTCGTTAGTGACTGTATTTTATGTACACTAGTAAACGAGAACTATTTTCGATATTTTGGTATACATTTTCTTGCTTTTCCAAGCTTTTATGCACACAAAAATATTTGAAGTTGTCTACCTAAAAAATGCACGTACTTTCCTATTTTTTTACTGTTCTCCTTGGCCTCAACCACACTTTTGTTTGCGAACATATTTTTATGCTTCATGTGCATATGGGTTCAGAGAATTGTTTGCTGCGGAGGAGTTTTAAACAAGCGCATAAATGTAAATAGGGCAACTGTGTGTTTTCCTTTGTGTTATACACATACATCGCAGACTTAACTATTTCGGAATTTATGATATGATATATTTAGCATACTACAAAGCCATAAACACATACACATACGGCAATATGCATTTGCACTTACCGTTCGTCATTGCAACAACTGGTGTTTCGGTATCCTTTTTGTTGTGTTTGTGTTCACACAAAGGCTTCTCCAACGTTGTTGCGAAGGCGTTTTATAAGCGAACGTTTGCCGCACTTTGGCACGCATTTAAAGCTATCCTTATGTGCACTTGTATATTTGTAAGCGGGCGAGCTTTGGTAAGCTGCCGAGAAATCTCGGTTTTAGGTGTGAAAAATAAAAGGATTTATTGCATTCTTATACGTAAACGTGTTAAGAATATCACACAAGAAAAAAAAATTGCTGCCACATATGCATACAAATAAGCAAACGTGCAAACATACACACAACTGCTGATGCTGTTGATATGGCAATTTTTGTAGTTGTTGTTCTTACATTTGCGTTTGTTGTTATTATTACTACTTCTGTTAATTTTCCGTCCGCCGCAAAGTCGATGCCAACGCGCCTACAAATTGCTCAGATTGCATTTGCTATTTGCAGCACACGTGGCATGCAATATGCGGCTGAATGTTGGAACACGACTGTACATGGCAATTCACTTAAGCCGCTGGCAGTTGAAAACTGCAGTCCATATTTTCTCTTCATGTCCCTCTTCTCCTCTAACGTTCACATTTTGTGCCCGTTTGTTGTTGGATCTGTTGTGATTCTACTCCGAATTCGAAATAAATATTTTTTTTTTTGCTGTGATTGTATAAAAGGTGTACAAATGTCGAGAATTTCCATGCGACAGTGTGGCAATTTATTGGCCAATATGGATTACGTCTACTCATGGCTTGTCGCCGTTGCATTTATTGTTGCATTAGAACCCACATAATCGCACTCGTACACTACGACAATGACGTTTAAACAATAGATTGCAAGCAAAAGCTGATTAGCTATTGCAGTGAGATTTGCACAAATCCAAGCACAGAGATACACACCCATGCACACACGCAAGTGCTCTGACCCGTAAATAATGCAAAATGTTTGGCGCTTAAAAGTAGATTTCTCCTATATAATTTTGGTACGTATGGGTATAATTCAGAATTTTTTGGGTACAAATGTTTCATGGCTAACATTTCTTTTGTAGTAAGGAAATGTCGTTTCCATAAAGCTTTTGAAAATATCAAAAGCAAAGAAATACGAATGAAAAACATGTTATAAATTATGATGCAAAATGGTTTTGTTGATGCTATAGAATTTTACTTTCTCGTCGTGGGTGTGTGTTGGCTGAGTGCGGAAGTAGAATTTTCCATTCAGTTTTCTATTTTACTTTTGTATATTTTTTAAATATACATTTTAGTCCCTTTTTTGTATCCTCAACAATATATCAATCTTGCCACCAAATTTGTAAGACTCAGAGTGAAAGTTCAACGCTTTTTAAAATATATATAAGTGATCAGCGTGACGGGCTAAGTCGATTTAGCTTTCTGCCTCTGCTTTAATATTAGTGACCTAGCTTTCTATCGATCTGATATTATGCCACCGTAATTTTGTATTAAGAGTACTGAGCACCTTTCTGGCAATTTGAGGGTTTAACCTCAAAAGCATTGTGCCGGGACGGCAGCCAATAATGAATTAAGCAAGCAACCGTATTCTAGTGAGGTCGTTCTGTATCAACCGGAAAAAATTTTAGTCAGGCTTCCAACTTCTGTTTTCCAAATAATTTTTAACCAGTCTTTTAACGAGCCCAACGTTTCCATAATGAAAACAATTGCCTAGTCGCAAATTCTGGGTGTTAATCGCTCGTCTCAATTTGGTGAGTAGCTGTCGGTAGCTTTTCCCATTAATGGTTTAACCAGGGTTTGGAAGCTCATAATACCGCAGGCTCCACTGATCTCACAAAATACAAAACAGCATGTGTATCTTACATGCTAAATTATCTTTGTATATGGCAATTTTTTCGCCTTTAAATATTAGTTGTCAAAAAAGTCTTGCGGTATTTCTGCGGTATTTTTGCGGTATTTTTATTGAATTTTCAATTGTTCATAAAATTTTTTTTGATGACTCATGCCCAGCTCTTGACCGATCCTACGGCTGCTACTATGCCGATCTCTTTCGACCAATTCAGCGATTTTATCGCAATTTTCGACGACAGGCTTTCCAAAGTGTGGCGCACCACCACTTCGACCACCTCTACACCAGAACGAAAACGTTGAAACCGTTGTGTGGTGGAAATGGAAACTGTATCGGGTCCATAAACTGCACAAATTTTATTGGCGGCTTGAGATGCATTTTTGCCTTTATCATAGTAGTACTGTAAAATATGCCGAACTTTCTTTTTATTTTGCTCCATGTTTGCAACGCTATAACTCACGAACGGCTTAAAAGAAACGATAATCAATCAAACATGTGTTAGCGCGTGAAATGAGCTTTCCAAAAAGGTATAGCATGACCCGAAGCGACGAATAGAACTAGAACTACGCGTTCTCAGCGCCAACTAGCGAAAATAAATTTGTAAAGGGTTACTTGTGTTACTCCTAAAGATTATGCGAGGTCAGTTCCGCGAAAATAACTATTTTTAGGTCGGTTAAACCACTTTGGCAGCTGCACTCAGCAGAGAAGAATTCCCTGGAAACATGAAGATATATACATATACATAAGTAGTCATGATTACTAGACGAGTTGAAATAAGGCTAAGTGTATCTACATCCGTGGGTCATTCCGTGACAGCTGTAAGTAGAGCAAAAATTGAGATATTGTGTTTTATGGTATAACTGTAAGAACGACTTACAAATCGGAGCACAGTCATGTTCAAGGCGAAGGATGTGGCATCGATTTCAACCATATCCCCAAATTATGGGTGACATCAGACGAAAACTTCGCATACCTCCTATATCACACTATTAAATTCCATGTATTCTTTCACTTTCCTTTACAAATCAAGAACCAAAAGATGTGTCCGCATAAACCTTTTCACAAATAGTGTGCTCAAGTTGTTTTATCTTACTGTTGTTTTTTCTGAATGAAATGGTGGCTCTTGAATCTTTTCATGTTGCTCTTCGTCCTATTGCGACAATTTTGCTTGTTTCCATAGAACCAAAAATGGGTCTCATCGCTGAAAAAAATGTTCCTCGAAAACGTCGGTTCTTCTTGGATCTTATCACGAGCACATAGAGCGAGGCGATGTCGCTTGGGAAGGTCGAGTTTAACGAATCTTTTAAGCTTTTGGTTTATGTGAAAAGTAAAATCATTACACGCTTGATAACGAAGTCAACTTTCAATGGTGGCACTTTCACTTTTCACAAGGAATGCTAGAAGCAAGGTAAAACCAAACATTCGCTGTTTGGCCAACGCCTCCTATGATGAGCAAAAGTTGCAGCAACTCCCTGTGCTCATAGAAGCTCTGAGTGTTCGTCAAAGGTCCCAACGTTATTTACAAACAAGTTACAGGTATTTTGTTCCTGTGTAGGTGGAAGCGTGTGTGTATGAACTATTTACTGTTGCGAATGGGGAGTAAGTAGTAATTCCATCAAGCGTTTAATTAATGTTAATGCCGACCGCTTCTAATTACAGACACAAATGCGCGGAACTACGTCGACAATTTCATACACATATCTATTATTTATTACACACATATGCAAAATGGTACTTTAGTCCGCGGAGGTCACACATCTCAGAGGTTATGCATACACACACATTTACGTAGCTGAGCGGGAGCCACAAGCAAATACATACTACATGTTGTAAGAAAAGCAAGAAAAACCTTTAACTTTGGCTGCACCGAAGCTAATACACCCTTTACAGGAGCATTTCTTTTAGGAACTATGTGTTGAAGTAAATCTAAAGACGCAACCGGCTATATGTGCTATAGTAATTCGATCTAAATGTGAAAGTTTTCCAAGCCCTTGATTCCAATCGTTCGGTATGTATTTCTGATATATGTTATAAGAGCCGATCTGAACAATTTCTTTCGACATTACATAATTTCTATAAACAATAACTCATACCAAATTTCGTAAAGAAATATCGTCAAATAAGGAAGTTCCCATGCAAGCATTTGATTCCGATCATTCAGTTTCAGATTACATTGTTTCCTTAGAAAATAATCTGTACAAGATTTCATGAATATAACTTGTCAAATACAAAAGATTTCCATACCAGCACTAGATTCCGACCTTTCAATTTGTATAGCAGCTATATGCTGTAGTAAGCCGATCTGAACAATATCTTCGTATATTAAATTATTATCTTAGATAATAACCTGTGCTGACTTTTGTGAAGATACATTGTCAAATGTGAAAGTTTTCCATACAAAACTTAATTGCGATCGTTCAGTTTGTATGGCATCTATATGTTATAGTGGTCCGAAAAAGCTGTTCCGACAAATGAGCAGGTTCTTGAAGAGAAAATGACGTTTGCAAAATTTCAAATCGGTATCTTAAAAACTGAGAGACTAGTCCGTATATATATAGATGAACAGAGAGACAGACGGACATGGCTAAATCTTTTTAGCTCAACATACTGATCATTTATATATAACATAAAAAATAAAACAATGCGTTTTTTATAAGCAGCACTATGTGCTTCTGTTGAGCTTTATTACAAAAACTGAAAACACTTAACTTTAAGGTTTATAATCTAACCTATGCTTGAGCCGGCCTACGTGACCAAAGATGCTTGGTCAGCTAAAAGGGTTTGCGCGTGT